>NW_026087411.1:111067812-111357812 GCF_022539395.1 Myiozetetes cayanensis | reverse complement strand
GCTTCTAACTGAAGTTGGCTGTGGGTGTTCAGGACAGATTCTGGCCTGTTGACTGGTCTCATCCATCATTAGTAGTAACTGTGGCCCTAGGGTAAAAATAGCTCTTGAGTCTGCAGCATAGTGCCCAGAGCTTAATGATATTGCCCTCCAAGGCAGATGGTATTTGTTTTACTGTCCCTCTGGTGGTTTTCAATTAATGACTTATTATCTCCCTCCTTATCCCCCCCAAAAAAAAAAAAAAGATTGTCTCAATTAGGTTCAGACCATCAGTGTTACATGGATAAGGAGATAAACGAGCACAGTTCTTCAGGAGGCACCTCATGTTTGGGAAGGCAACCCACCATTCCTTTGCAAAGAAGTGTCTGCTTGGAGGAATGAGGGGGAAGACATCTGATGGGATGAGGCAGGACATCTGATATGGACGTGTACATGGAGAATTGCCATCTGCCTTTGCCACCCTCCATCTCCACTGCTCCCACCCACATGTCTGGCTGAGCTCAGTGCTGACAGACTAAGCACTGTCATCTGATCAGGACAACAAAAGCCAGCAGACGTGGATTCTCACCCCTCTAATTTTGTAGGGAATATCAATATCTTCACGCTTCAGCATTCCCGGAAAAGGTCGTGTTTTCTCAGAATGAACTCCAAAAAATCCTGCAACACAAGACGGTGTCGTTAGCGCTAATTTCTGAGAGACTTGCTCATTGGGAATGGAAGTCCTAGACAAACAATTCAAGCCATTTCTGCTTGCCTGGATCCAGATAAATCCCTAAGTTGCATTATACCATCAACCCAAGACCACCCTCAGCTGATATGTCAACAGAGGCTCTTAAGAATGATGACTATAATTTCAATACATAATCTTATGATCCCTTGCAACTTGTGAATGCAGGTGGAAGAGTAATATGGGGTAGGATTCATCTCTTCTAGCTTTAAATACCTACAATTCAGATGCCTTGTCTAAACTAGTCATCTTAACTTCTTGCATAGTTGATTTAGAGATGGAGGCACTCCAAAGAGATTCTTCTCATGCAAAGGTGGGATGACTCAGACCATACATTGACTTATCTCTCTCTACAAACCAGAGACAGATAAGTAGAGATGAGGCATTTTTAGAAAGGCAAAATTAAAGAGAATTAATCTTTCCATTCATGTTTGTGGGCCAATTTTTTTTTAAACTATATTAGCATGAATCCTGAACAATTCTTACTCAACTGAATTTTTCAAAGACAGAATTATTAAAGCCTGATTTCAGAATCAAAATTATGTCACTTCGTGGAAAAAAGGGGTATTAAAGGTTTAGCAAACAGTAAAATAATTTTTGCCACCTAAGGGATGAATGTTAAAAGCTAGAGGGAGTTTGTTTTTTTTTTTTTTTAAATTTAGGGAATGCTTTAAGAAGTCTTTTTCTTTCTGTTTTCTGATTCTTCTCTCAGATGGCAACTTGGCCTGTCAGTTTTGTGTCACTGCTTGTTTATGCCATAAATGTCATTTGGAATGACAACACTAGGAAAAGGTCAGGGCTATTACTAAACAAGCTTACCCCCTGGAGCCTAATACAGTCAAGACACTGTGACTCAACTGCTGGGAGTGGCTGGAGAGATGGCAGCAGGGAGAAATATTTAGGTATTTTTCAGTGCTGGTCCATGGAAATCATACCTTGGGGCTCAAAACGGGACAAAGCCAGGAGCAGCCTTATGTGTTTGATTCAGGTAATGTATTCAGAAGAATTAACAGCAAGTGCCAGGATTTGAGGAGGCAAGCAGAGCTGTCTGTTTCTTTTTATTAGTGCATGGATGCTAAATAGTGCTCAGAGAATGAAGTTTGATCAATAAATCATCCCCTAGTTGTTGTTCTGCATTGGCTTCTTTGCCTGGACTGTTAAAAAAGGACCATGTGTTTGCCTTTTTTCTTTCCCCCCTGAGTAAAAATTCTTCAGTAAATAGAAACATGAAGTAAAGAGGAAATCAGCTCTAGCATAATGCTGTTTGCTGTCATCTGGGGCTTAGGTAGGTAACCTTGCATGTGGGTGACTCCTACTAAAGGAGTTAAAACTCTCTAAATAACAACAACAATAACAAACCCAACCCAAAATTGCAATAATTGCACCAGTTGATCGAGACCCACCTAAGAAGGAGGAATGCAAAAAGAGGGGGCTAATTCTTCCATAGACCTCTTCAATCAAAAATTTATGACTCACCTGTGGCAAGGTCAAGTAAGAAACCATTTTTTTTATATGCCATTATAACATCATAGAATAGTTTGGGTGGGAAGGGACCTTAAAGATCGTCTTTTTCCAACCCCTGCCATGGACAGGGTCATGTTCCACCATGATTTCTCCAAACCCTGTCCAACCTGGCCTTGGATATTTCCAGGGATGGGATTTGTTTTCAGATATATTCAATTTATTCTTTTTTTTTTTTTAATCAGATGATGTCAGGACTTTCAGAATCCTAATTGGACACCATCCTAATAGAGTCCCTAAGAATAAATTTAAGCTTAGTTCAATGAAATTACTCACTTATTCACATTGAAGAATGAGTGTGCTGACCATCCTTATTTGAAGCTACATGAAATCATACAAGTTCTCTTTAAGAATGATCCTTAGAAAAGCCATGGAAATAGACATTGAATATCTGCTGAATTTTTCCTGAATCACATTCACTGGTTTTCTTTGAAGTTGTAAAGAGGGAGAAACTGAAAAATAAGCAAGAAAACAATCTTCTCATCAAAGAATGATGAAAATGTTAAGTTGTAAATAGCTGACGAGTATCTTCGGACCTGCCTAGCCACTGTAATTCTCTTTGCTCCTGATAGTAAGGGAAAGTTACCAAGAAAAAGATAAAGGCAGTTTTTATGCCCCAAAGTTTTTAAACTAAATCTTAGAAAATAGTATTTCTTGTCTTTCTTTTGAAACATTGGTTGGTAAAAAAAGTCATATTTTATAAGAAATGTACTTTTGCTAATTAGAACCAGACAGGTGTAAAAAAAATAAATGTCCCTTTCAGACTTTCACAACTTTTTTAATTCTTTACCCCTCTTTATTACTGTTTTTTATTATTTTAGATGAGAAAAAAATTCTCTAATACTTGACATTAAACTGAGTTTTCATTTCTTTATCAGTTAAAGCCTTGAAAAGATGCAAATTGTCTCATTGCAGCTAAACTTGCATTTATTTATCTCATTTCTATTTTACAATCACTTAACTAGCAATCTTGGCACTTAACATTGCACGAGAACAGTGCCAGACATTCAGATTGATCCAGATCTGTGAATCAAAATCCAAACTCGCCATTAGCAATACAAGATCCACAAATACTGATAGTCTTCCTGTATGATAAAAGAGAAACAAAAAACCACCATGGGGGACTTTTTAATAATTATTATTTATTATTCCTTGGTGAAAAACATTGACAAGGGATGACAAGAGATTGGTGCCATCCGTAGCAACAAAGTTCCCAGTTCATTCTGAACAGGACTTTCCATTTCTTCCCTCAGCAAGGGATCCTTCTTTTCAAAAGAGGCATGTACAGTCTTCAGGAGGGTGAGTCTTTCCAGACATTTATCTGCAGCCATTCACCCCAATTTGATAGGCCTGCAGCCTTTAATGAGGAAGGAATAGCAAGTCACAGCTGGGGATTAAAGTGAGCCCTTGCAGCCAGCTCAGCTCCGCCGTGTGCCACACCATGCCAGGAGTGCTTTCCCTGTGCTTGAACCCCCTGGCTTTGCTCCCCAGCAGTCTGACTGGATTAAGAATGGAGACAAATGCTGCTGTTGGTCTTATCAGAACAGATCTGAGCCCAGCTCGATGAAAACATAAGGAATCAGGATCACGGTATTTTCCCTCGGTGCTCTTGTCATAAACAATTGCTGCAACAGAAAGAACATCGAGGGGCTGTGCTCTTACTGTGAGATGTTCAGTTCCCCTCTTCAGTTTGGGCTGCTTTGGGGAGCTGATGGCTGCCTAAACCCTTCAAATGCAAAGCCAGGGTGGATTTGTGTAGTGGAGGCAGCTCGGCAGAAGGTCTGAGAAGCAGCACAAATCTTCATGGAACACTGTCGAGAAGAATAGAAGGAAATTCTTTCACATTATGAGCAAAAACATCTGTCCCTTTAGTGTGGCAAGATACAAAACCACAGCAAACGTGTCTGTTTTGATAAAAAGCACAGAACAATAGTTCCACATTACTGCAGGAGGTTGGGATCTGTGGGAATCAACAACTGAGCTGTCCCATCTCAGCCAGCATTGCGGGACTTAATACATTCCCTTGCCTTCCCCTCCCTACTGGTGTGCCCATAATTTCCATCTCTATGAAGCCAGGCATCAATAACAATGAAATTCATAGGGGTATATTTTGGAATGCTAAGTGATGAATTTTGCATCCAGGCAGGCAGCTTTCCATTAGAGTGAGTGGGAACTGGAAAAGTAGGACATTAACTTGACTGTAGGTGTTGTCCTAAGGTGCTGGAGAGTTAATATGTTTACCAGAGGCTTGTGCTCCACATGATTCACAAAACAGAAATAGTAGTCAGGAAAGAGGAGATTTGAGCAGTTCAAAATCACTTCCAATGCCTCAGTTTCTCCATCTAAAAGAAATCTTCATGTTCTACTCCAGAAAAGCCTCCCTTGTTTATTCAGAATACGCTTTTATCAGTCTTTGTGTGCAGAAGCAACCTTTGAAACCAAGCATAGGGCCAATTACCTACACAGACCCAGGCATTGCAATTGCTGTATGTAAACTAGTGTTTTTTCTTTCTTGCAAAACTGCAGAACAGAACAGCAAAGTATCTTAGGTGTGGTAGTTGGCCAACAACAAACATAAAAACTGTAATCTCTGAAAACTAATCCAGTGTACAGGGGCTGCAGAGCAAGATGAATGAAAGGCTGTGTGGTGTGTGTAGCGTTCGGAGGGATTTTTTTTTGTTGTTGTTGTTTCAAAAGGAGTTTTTTTACCCCGGGCCAGAAGCCTTTGTGTCAGGGAGACTGTCTCATTTCTCTGCTCAAAGGCTGTCAGAGATGACTGAGATTTGAAAATGCTTTCTGATGTTGACGAGGTCAAGGGAGACAGAGCTGCCTACCATCAGTCGCTGCGTCAGTGGTGGGGTGGGAGGACACGCGAGAGGGAGGAAGGAAAAAAATAGTGGAATTGTTATCTCTGGAGAACCAGATAAAACAAAATAAATAGTATAAAATAAAATATGGAAGAGAGAAGAGGCACAGGTCAAACAGTCACACCAAAGTTTATGGCATTAGTATTCAGCTGGAATAAGGGAAAATATCTTGGCTCCCAACTGGGGATGTTCTGAAGAGAAGAAAACTGACTGGAGGCAAAGGATATATTAATATTACTCCACTTAATCAATACATAAAATCCTCCAATGTGTTTTTTGTACAAGCCTGCTCTGCAAAGTTAACACCTGCAGTGTTTTCTGATTTCATCTAATTGTGCTTGCGATAGTTCACATCAGGACTGACCAAACCAGCCAAGAACAGAAGTAGGCCTTGGAATTGGGCAGATTTCACTGTCACAGATTGCACCCACCTTGCCCAAAATAAAGTGGGCCAATGGCACTGTCACCCTTAAAGATGGACTCTCTCTGTCCCACCTTACAAAGAAGTAGTAGGAAGTTCCATGGATCAGCCTAGGACATGCCATTTAACTGCTGATTTCCAAAGCTCATCAAAGAGCCTTGCATGTGAGATGTTAACTTTCTACAGGTGGTGCTTCTGCATAGGAATACCCAGCTGAGCTGATCCCAGACAACCTTTTGGCTCAAATCTATTCAGAGAAGCAAGCATTTCTACAGGGCAGTACATATTGCCACATTTAGAGTACTGGCATTGGTTTCCACCATCCACACTGGTAGCTGGTTTACTATTGATTTCACAAACACATTAGACAAAGACATAAAGGATGCCACTATTTATAGTAGAGATTTATATTGGCCATTTGTTCACTATGTTCCCCTTATAAGCAGGCAAATTTCGATCTGCTGATCCACATGTGCTGGGCAGGATGCAGAGCTTCTTCTTAAAAATCTCAACTGTGTGAACCACTTGTGACTGTGATGCCCCAAACCTCCTCCTGCTCCATGATTCTCCAGTGTGCCACGGTGCCCAGTGGTCCACAGAGATGCTTCTCACTGTTAAGTGGCCTCCCAGAGTCAGAGGGACATTGCTGGGATAAGGGAATGCCAACCTGGAGAGCTAAATGTTTCAAAGGATTCTACCAGGTGATAAAAGTCCCATTTTACAACCCTTCCCCTGAGGATGACCCAAGGTTTAAGAAGTGGCCTGCATGTGTGTGACAGGTATTTTGTCTTATATATGGGAAGAAAGACATGGGAGAAGGCATGCAAAATGAATCCATATGTACCTGATAACATGGCTCAGTCAGCTGTAACTGAGCACCAAGGAGGACCACAGGACATCCAGCAGCACCACATTGCTGCACCACAGCCCAGCAGCCGTGCATGGCAGAAGGGAGGGCATGGCAGGTAGCAGGGACTTGATTCCACATGCTCACACTCACAGCTCCACACTGCAAATCACAGCCCACCAGAGCCAGTTCTGGACATTTCCACTCCCAGGTCCTGTCAATACTGACTCACTGCCGTCTCTGCTTTCCCCAGTGATTAAAATCCCAAGAACTTTGTCACATCAGCATTGATATTTAACCTTGGCTCAGTGAAATAATTTGTATTTTAATAAAGTTTTCCTCCAAAGACCTTTAAAATTTTGGGTTTTTTGCTTATGGGCTTGATTTTGAGTTAGCTGTTTCACAGACCTTGTTTGTTGGTCACCCAAAACCGGTCTGAAAACAGTGCAGCTGAGTGGGAAAAACTTCACAGCAGATTTGCTTTAGGTATGGAAGGAGACTCCTTCTTATACTCTGCCTGTGTAGGTGATGTGGAACCATAATTATTTCTGTATTAATAAATGTGGAGAGTAATTATTTCTGTATTAATAAATTAAATCGTGTCAGGCGCCTTTCACAGGTGGCATGGAATGGTCTATGTCCCTATTATCAAACTGTCTGAGCCTCCAAAATTGAGTGGCTGCATCCAACCTGCCCATTGGGAATGTTCTCTGGACGATGCCAAATTCCAGACTGTGTCAAGATGTCATCCAAAGCAATACTGGGTGGATTACATCAGGACAATTACAGTGTTTAGTCTCTATGCCCACAGCCCATAACTATTTAATTGCCTATTATAGATATATTCAGAATTTAGATTTTAATTCTTTCAAAGTCCACATTTATGATTTAAGGCTACAGCTTATTCTACTTTTTTTTTGCTTTTTTTTTTTCACAGCAATCCAGTCTCAGATCCTGAACCTGTTTACTCATCCTCAGCCTTCCTCCTATTGCCCTCTACTCTCCTGCCACCACCAGTTCTACCATTAAAACTATTTGTATCTTCTGTTGTAAATCATATCAGTGAAATGACAGCAAGGAACATAAAGACAGCAGGACATGGCATTAGTCATTTGCTTGCATTAATTTCTTTATTTCAAAGTGAGGGCATCTCACATTAAATCTCAAGGTGGCTTCCTGATCATTATTTTATCCTAACAGTAGGGAATGCTAAATAATCCAGTGTACGACCTAAACTGAGGAAAATGAGGAAAAGGATATTGCATCTGTGTTGTCACCAAGGAAACAAGAAGCAATGACAGTTTCCACCAGCTGAGCACTCACCTCTACATCTTTAGTTCACCTGGAATTAGCAAACTGCCTAGGGATGGGGAAAGTAAAAGGTATAAAAATAACAGTAGAGAGAAAAATATTTTTAAAAAGCCCTAGAAGAACGGGGGCGGGGGGGGGGAGTGGGGTAAATAATTTATTCATTTCCCTCTACTCTGTTGCAATAGACTGGGTGACTGTAAAGCAGGAGTGACTGTGCCCGAAGAAAGTGAAAGTCCTTAGTTCCAGGAAACCCAGACTGGCAGAGGTAGTAAGGTACCACCTGGGGAAGAGCTCCGGGGAATTTCTGTGAGAGAAGCTAAAAATCCCTTCTGAGATTTCTACTAAAAATCCTATTTGCTGTATAAGAAAAGTAAACAAAGAGGAATAACTTTTAAAATAGGGAACTAACGTGAGGTTTCTAAGTCTATAAGCAGCTTAAAGTGTAAATTAAAATAACAGTTTGCACTCTCTTTTTGTTAATTAAACTCAAAAATAAGTAGCAATAAATATAAATGTTTCTTTGCATCTAAAATTTCCATTTGTTTTTAACTCTAAATGCTACTTCAGTGGCTGTGAGATAAAGATTTGCTTCTTACCTTAAAACCTTATCAAAATGAGCTTAAAACATAACCCTCTTCCCTTCCTTGGGAGGAAATTCTTAGGTGTTTTCTGCATCTACAAGCTCTGGGACTTATCTGTGCTTATGAGGAAAGCAATTTTCCCTTTCTAACCAGATTTTACTCTGGAGTAAAATATATTTTATTTGGGATAGTCTTAGTTTATATAGCTACAATAAGCTTCCATCTGATCCTTTGATTTTATTTACATTTTTCTTAGGTGATCTAGAAGTACTTACCCCAGCCATTTTTAAATCAAGCAAATAAATACATAAAGGCTTTTCACAGAGCATTGTATTTAAAAAAAAAAAAAAAGGCATCAGAGAAAACGAGTCTCCAACAACAACAACAACTTGGAGTAGATTTACAGTTCTTCAGCCTTTGCTCCAGCCCTGGAGCCTGATGGGACGCTGGTGTCCTTGGAGGAATGGTCGAAGGAATTGCTGGGGGCCAATTGCTGATTTTATCATTCAAACACAAAATTTGTTACACCACTTTATCGGTCACAGGGAAAGCAATTATAGTGTGGTTCAATTTTCCACTCAATGACTGTACTGGGGATCAAAGTCGGGGTTTTTTATGATAGAGAAAGAAATGTTTTGCTGTTTTGTTTGTTATTTAAAAATAATAATAATAAAAGCTTGCACTTGCAGTACAGCACTGTGTTTGCCTGTGTGCCTTTTTTCTTTCTTGAGATGGAGCTGATTATTTTCATTTTTCTCTTGTTAAATAATCAGGGCATTTTGTTGGTGGTTTGTTGTTTGTTTTTTTCTCTTTCTCTCCTCATTGACTAAAGTCACTGCAATGTAGAAATGCCATGGTCACGCTTAAAAGCAGTACAGCATTAGAACTCTAATCACAAACACTGAAACAGTCTGTTTGACACATTTCTTAATATGGACTGCTTTCTTCTGGTACCCTTTCAAACAAGGAAGATATTCAGTGTGCACCTCTTTTTTTGTGTCTTTAGCCACATAGGATTTAATTGTGATTAAAAATACTCCTTGTTAAAACACAAGCCATTTTTGAAAACAAACATGTATTAGGTGATCACACACACACAAAAAAAAAATTGAATGGGTGTCCACTGCAACAGATAAATCATCCCCAGAGCTCTCTTTTAACATTTTTTTAAGAGATTAAAAAAAAAGGAATCAGAATAGACAATAACAGAGGAAGGAAAGTGTATTTCCTGAACTGAAAACCTGTTAATCCAACTTACACAGAGCTTTTATCTTTACACATTTTAACTAATATATCCTTCAGACACTCCTGTGCAGTAAGAATTCGAGCAGTAAGAGCACAGTGTCACCACATCAAAGAAAATCACATCAATTATTTAGTCAAATATTTTAATCACTCATTCTCAGAAAGCAAAGCAGAGTTTCCTGAAGATTTTTTCTTCTTTGATTTTTTTCCTTTATTTTAAACTGTTTTAACAGTCTCACTTCTTAGAGTGGGCACATAAAACAGCATCTCAGACCAATGCACAATTTCCTAAGCTCACTTTTTCCGTTGTTGCTGTAAAATTGCCTCTTTCTTCCTATCAAAATCAGATTTGTCCTTGCTAGAAGTAGTCTGTGCTCAGTAGGAGTCTGTGTGACTTCTAGCAAGTGCTGACTTTGTGACCTATTGCCACCACTGAAACATCTCATATTATTAAAGCTAAGCAAATGCTGAAGTGCTCTATTATACTGAGCTTCAACACAGAGAGCAGTACCCAGGAAAAAAAAATAATTCCAATTTACCCATTTTATTTTCAGGATGATTCAAAAAAAAAAAAAAAAAGAAAAAAAAAAGTTGATTTTTTTTTCTTCATTTGTTTTGTATGTTTTGGGTATTTTTAGTCTTGTGATGCTTCCATCAGTGGTTCATATGTGATGAAACATGTGGTGAATATGTTCCAGGAACCAGGTCACTGAGTACCATCTGTGAGATAACACACACACACAACTTCATGTGATGTGAACCTTTCAGCAGCACAGAGGAAAGCTGGAGGGGGCCCTGAGCAACCTGGTCTGGTGAAAGGTGTCCCTGCCCATGGCAGGGGGTTTAAAAGAGATGATCTTTTAGATCCCTCCCAACCCAAACCACTCTGTAATTCTGTGATACTATAAGGTCTCTTGTCTCAACAATCAACCTCAAGGTGGAGCAACACTGATCATGCAACATGTGATGGATTCACAACATGGGTGTGAAGTGATTCCTCTCCTTTTCAATCAAGAGTACCTCAATGGCTTGTAAAGACACAGGATTCACCAAACTGGGTTTTTCCATGAAAGTGTTGGAAAAAGCTCATAGTCAAGCATCTACCAGGTTTTACTTGAGCTTCTCTACCGTGGCTTTTGGATCTGATACTCAGTTACAGTTCACAAAATAGATGCTGAATGGAACTGGGGGAAGATAAAATAATAACTCCTCCACCTCCAAAACTGTTGAGAATTGTTAAAAACAAAACTCCCACTTGCATTTTGGAATAGCGTTCATGTTTTTCTTCAAACCCTAATATATATTTATTCACTGCATCCTTACAGTTTTAATCAACATTAATTACAGAAAGAGGGATATTTTTAGGAACTTTGCATAGGAGTGTGTGTGGGTCTGTGTGTGTGTTCAAGAAAATATGTTCCTTTTAAAGGAATAGAATCATAGAATCATTTAGGTTGGAAAAGCTCTCTAAGATCATCAAGTCCAACCAGCACTATCACCATGTTCACCATAAAGTATGTCTCCAAGTGCCACATCTACATATGTTTTGAACACTTCCAGGGATGGTGACTCCACCACTGCCCTGGGCAGACTGTTCTAACGCTTGAACACCTCCTCAGTGAAGAATTTATTCACTGAGATAATAATTAGTAATTAATTATCAATTTTTATAATTATAATTATAATCCAGTAATATTTATCAGAAAGATTTTGACTGGCTCTACCACTCAGATATTATGGAGAGGATCCTCTTGAAAATCTGCCCGGACACAGAAACAACAGCAAGCTTTTATGTATTAATTAACTACTCACAATGTTTATTCCTACATACATACACGTGCACATGTACAAACCTACATACTCTGCATTCCAGCCACTCCAAAGCATCAGTATTGTTTTAGAGCAGCTCATGGGCTCCTTCTAAATTCTACATTTGGAAAGGTCATAACAACCGTTTCCACTTTTTCTGTGTTATGTTACATATGAGGAAGGAAAAGGGAATTTTAAAGAGAAGATAAGAAGGGGAAAGAAAAGGAGAGAAAGAAAAGGACAAATGAAAGGGAAAAGGAAATAGGAAAGGAAAAGAAAAGGGGAAAGAAAGAAAAAGAAAATGGAAAAGAAACATAAAACAAAAAAGGAAAAGAAAGCAACAAAAGAAAACAAAAGGAAAAAAAAAAAAAAAATTAAAAGAAAAGAAAATCAAGTCTCAGGGGGTTAAGTCTGACCTGCAAGCAATACAGCTCAGTTTGAAAAACCTCCTTCTTCAAAATATTAGCTCTGAATTAATGCTTGACAATTCCAGCTCCTGTAACAGCAAAGAAAAACTCATTCCCCGGCACCGTTTGAAAACCCCAGTTTTATTTAATATATTTGCCTGCTTATAGTAAAAGAAAAATAAAAAATCATTACTTTGTCCTCCCCAGCTATAAAAGCAACCAGACAGCTCCACTCTGAAGAATTCAAATTAGCAGGACGTTTGTCCCACTTGGGAGTTGCAGCCCTGGCCCATAGTCAGAGATAAGGAAAACTTGTACCTACAGTGTCAGAGGGAAACCTCCCAGTTTACCCACTGACAGGTGAGCTGAGAACAAAGCAGAGTCATCTTTTTGTTGGCACCCAAAGACGTGGTGCTGGGGAGCAGGAGTGATGGGGTAGGGTAGGGAAGAGGATGTGAGGAGCTCACATGGGGAGAGTGGAACCAGGCTCACCCCCTGGCTGCATGGAAAGGCACCAGTGTTGGCCCAATGGATGCTACTGAGTCTATTTATTCATGCATCATAAATAATAAAATTTCCCAGTAAACATGATGAAATTAATTGCACTGTAACAGGAAATGTATCCTTAACTCAATGATAACCATCAAGTGCCTGCAGATCATCACATTCTCTTTTCAGTCTCTTGTCTTCTTTCTCTTCTTTCTCCTGGTTCCCCTTTTTTTTTCTTTTTTTTGGACAGTCATTTCCCCATTTGCTTTTGTAAGAAAATGCCAATTTCACAAAGATCTGAGTCATTTCAGACACTTAAAAAGGAAAAAAAAAAATAAAAAAAGAGATTTATTTCTATGGAAAGAACTTACTGTGGAACCTGGTTTAGTGGTGGACCTGGCAGTGTAAGGTAAATATTTAGACTTTATGACCTTAGAGCTCTTTTACAACCTAAATGACTCTATGATTCTACGATGATGCAGGCGAAGTTTTTAAGGAAAGGATCACTTTAACTCCTGATAGAACTTTTTGGGGAAAATGTACAAATAAATGTGCCAGTTTAAGCAGGAGCTGCAGGATGTTGGGCATTGCTGGGAGGTCAGACTTCCTCATCTGAATTGTGAGCTTTTCTCCATTATCCTCTGAAGGGATCCAAGGGATTTGTGCAGTGAGCAAATGCATCTGGTGTGCAAGACTGTATAAAGAGACAAAGGATCATAGAACAATTATCAAGCAGTTGACTATGGAAGAGACATGCAGACACAGGTCTTGTGTCGGGACACATGGGATTGCAGATGAAGGTCCAATTCCTGTTCCATAAAGGAGAGCAGTGTTGTCACAGAGACAGTTTGGACCACCACAACAGTTTTCCAAAACCTACCCTTTCTTCCATTATTTTCTTTTATTTGTGAAAGTCTGTTCCAGCCTTTGAGGAACAAATTGGTGAACTCCAGAGACAAAAACAATGTTCTCCTGAGTGCGAGATAAAAACAGCAGCTTTCTGAGCTGGCAGGAAAACTCTCTGAAGTGTCACAGAGAGCGGTTTATCTGAGACAAATGTATCATAGAATCACAGAATGGTTTGGGTTGGAAGGGATCTTAAAGTTCATTTTGTTCCAGCCCCCTGCCATGGGCAGGGACACCTTCCACTAGCCCAGGTTGCTCCAAGCCCCATCCAACATGGCTTTGAACACTTCCAGGGATGGGGCAGCCACAGCTTCTCTGGACAATCTGTGCCAGTGTCCAACCACCCTCTGAGTAAAGAATTTCTTCCTAATATCTAATCTCTCCTTGCCTTCTGTCAGTGGGAAGCCATTCCCCCTTGTCCTAGCATTCCATATCCTTCTCCAAAGTCCCTCTCCAACCCTCCTGCAGATCTTCTGTCATGGTCAGCTGGAGGAGTCACCTTGGTCATGATTTAAATTAGCCTGTGTGCTGCAGTGCAGAAGGAGCTTCATCTTAACAGGTTGTTGCACAGAGGTGGTCCAGGAAAATGGTTCTCAGCACCTCAGCTGAGAGGGATGACTGAGTAACTACTCATTTGGGGATAGCAGTGAGTTTGCTTTCAACACCTAAGCACCTAATTCTTTGGGAAGTGGATCAAATTATCCAATTTGTAATTCTTGTATTCAATGTCATAAGTTGAGAACAATTATTGTTTTCAAATCTCTATACAAACAAGAGTGAGAATTATCTTGTGATGGGTGGCTTCCTGGCTCATTGATTGCACAGTCATTTGGAAAGTTTGGGTTCAAATATCTGTAGGTGAAAGATGATAAATATGTCATCAATTCTTGTATTCTCCTCAAAATTTCTTGTATTCTCCTCAAAATTTCTTGTATTCTCCTCAAAAACACAATGGGACAACAAAATCTTCATTCTTGTACTACATTGCAAGTAAGTCAGTTTTATTCTGTGTATTAGTAGGAACACTTTTGTATTCTCTTTTCAACAAAGGCTCAAAATAAAGTTGGGGGCTTGGTTCTTGTTTTATACAAGACTTCTGATAGAAACACACAATATTGTATTATAAAGAAAAGAAACACTAATGTTTGGTGGCATTCCTTTGACAACTTGTCATGTCTCAATCTAAATTAAAACCACATCTGACACACCAAAAACCTTGTCTTGATCTGTCTTGTTTGGATAGTGCCAGTCCATGATATGACCTGAAATCCATTCCTTGAGGTCATTTAGACAGACTCATTGAAACAATATATACTGGCTTCATATATTGGCTGCTGGTCAATGAAAACTCTGTCTAATGTGACACTGGAGACTCTATCCCTGCCTGAAAGTAGTAAATGGGTTTGATTTGGGGAAGGAAGGAAGCAGAAAGCCTCTCAAAGGGAAAGTTGAGTAATATGGCCCTATCTGACATGAACAGTCCCTGTGGATCAGCTCCTTCTCTCACATGGATGAGCACAGATGAGGATAACTCAAAGTAAGAGAGCACCTGCCTTGTCAGAAATGAATCTTGGGTTTCTTCCTGGCTTAACTACTGTGTCACCTTGGGAAAAGACCTTACAACAGTTACACTTCTCTTTCTTTTTTTTTTTTCCAGGTGGAAAAAGTGGGAGATTCCTGCTTCAGTGGATTCACAGATAAAACCTCCAGCATAATGAGCATCTTCAGAGCACTAAAGAAAATATTCAGCAAATGTAAAACTACCAGATCTTTATCTTCAATCCTCTCTCTTGCCCTGAGTACTATGAGGTCTACTGTAAGTTAACTCACACCAGTTTAAATCTCCTTGGATAATCACCACGGCTTAGGAAAGCAAGAATTATGTCTATACCAGTAAATTAAGCATGAGTAAACTAATTCCTAATTAGTTTAGGTCAAATCCAGCTGTTGCAGGATGGCCCACATCCATGCTCATGAACTCCCTTAGCTTCTCAAGCAAGGAGGCTGCATCTGAAAGGCCCAGTGGCCTGGGTCCTTGGTTTTGCCTAATTTGCCAATGGATTGGGTGAAACCTGGGGGCCTAGAGCCAAATAACCTCCCATTTGCACAGTTTAATGATATAGGTTATCAAGTTTCACTGCTTGGGAAGATTTCCTGGAGCTGCTCAGTTGAAGATACATCATCAGAATCCCCTCCTCCAAGCATTTTGCCAAGGGAGACTGATCCTTCAAATAAAGTCTGTGTCTCAGTGATCCTAAATTTTCACTCTTTTTCTTTCCCCTGAATCCCTCATGCCTTGGCTCTGCCTTACCCATCTCACCAAGGCTGCTGAAGCCCACTTTGACACTGGGATCCCACTGGTATAAGAGTGAAGAATTCACAGGTCCTTGTGCTATGATGATGCATTAGTTTGTCTAATCCACTCTCATTGCATTAACATCCTTGGAAGGCATTAACACTTCCCTCTGTTTTCAGTTTAGTAACAGGAGTCCTGATTAAAGCTTCTGCAGAAGGTTATCTGCACGTGATCTGGAAGCACTGAATGTTGGAAGCTCCTTCCTTTTGCCCTGGCAATGTGTTCCAGTTCCACACTGCCCTCACAGTTTGAAATGTGTGTCTAATTCTTCATTCGAATTTCTCTGCTTCCAGCTTTCAGCCATTGGATTTTGTTATGCCTTTACCTGCCTGATTAAACAGCCTGTTAGTTCAGGGTAGTTTCTCCTTGAAAAAGTAGTGCTGCTGTGCCTTCATTTTCTTTTTGATAAGTCTGGTCTCTTCAAGTCTCTGATGATAAGATGTTTTCTCTCACCTATCTGGGAGCAATTTTCCAATGTATTTTACTGCTATTAAGAACATGAGAACACCTATATTGTAGACTCTTTTTCTTCTTCCTTACCATTTCCCTATGGTGGAAGTAGTCTCTACTAGGCCTATTAGCCTTTCCAGGCCTGGAACTCCCCCAAAAATATCCCTGACCTGGTATTGCCTCTTGTTATTCCTTTATATTGAGATTCCAGTCCACTGTAGTCTGAACTAGGAAAGTAAGCAGAGGCAGAGCATGGGCATGGGGTCTTGAACTCTTCCATGGAATCACAGAATCATGGAATGGGTT
Organism: Myiozetetes cayanensis; assembly: GCF_022539395.1. NCBI lineage: Eukaryota > Metazoa > Chordata > Aves > Passeriformes > Tyrannidae > Myiozetetes > Myiozetetes cayanensis. The sequence continues at coordinate 111,341,572 of NW_026087411.1, read as the reverse complement.
GTGGTCAAAGGGACATTAAAGATCATCTCATTGTAACCCCCTGCCTTGGGCAGGGACACCTCCCACTAGACCAGGTTGCTCCAAGACCCTTTTTGCAGGGGCATGCAGCGATAGGACAAGGACGAGGGGAGGGGGTGATGTCCTTAAGCTGAAAGAGGGAAATTTAGGTTGGATATTAGGAAGAAATTCTTTACTCTGAAAGTGGTGAGGCTCTGTCGCAGGTTGCCCAGAGAAGCTGTGTCTGCCCCACCGCTGGAAGTGCTCAAGGCCAGGTTGGACAGGGCTTGGATCAACCTGGGATAGTGGAAGGTGTCCCTGCCCATGGCAGGGGGATTGGATGGGGGTGATCTTTAAGGTCCCTTCCAACCCAAACCATTCTATTTTATATGCTGAGATGGATTGAATCCCCTTTCTTACCTGAGTAACTAAGTCTGATCCAACTTTTGCAACCTGTTCAACCTCATGAAGGCACCAGTTGGTTTGAAATGGTGTTACATGTCCTTACTAATTTTCAAATTTAGTCAATCAATGAAGATCACTCCTTTTGTTTGATTGCTCCTTGTGCTGCATCAACCTGAACTATGCAGTAACCCAGGCTCAGAATGTTATCAATGTTATTACATCTATAAATCTTTGGAACTTAAAACATCCTTAAATTTTCTGTCTAGTAGCCATGCATAAATGGACAGCACTAATTTTTATTCATTTACGTGAAGAAGGAGGTTTAGAAGATTCAAGACAGTAGTAACAGGCTCACCAAAGACAGAGCCTACTGTGTATTTCCTGGCTCAGAAATAATTTTTTTTTAAATTTGTGTAGTTAATTGGTTTGCAAATGTATATCTGAAATACAATTGGATAAAACTCAAGCTATTCTATGATTCTATGAAATGGCTGTGAAGTCTATTGTTATTTGAAGACAGGTTAATGAACTAAACAATTTCATTATCACCTTCACTTAGCCAGACACAAACCTTGATTTCTGTCTTGTGTGCAAGAGCTGCAGGTTCTGTAAGCAATACGACTGTAAACAGCACTAAAAGTAAGCACGAATGATTAGCTGCAGAGTGGCAAATTTAATTTGAACAGTTTTGACAGATTGTGTTGCTTGGGTTGAACTTGAAATAACATCTTGACATATCAGTGGTTCTTGTGCTTTTCCAGGCTGAGTCGTTCCTTAAGGTGTTGAGTCATAGAACTTGATGATGGAGTGTCAAACATAATGTGTTAAACCTGAAGAAAGGAAATAACAGATACCATGATGATCAGCACATGTTAAAATATATTTTACTGTTTCTAATTAAAAAGAGTAGATTTTCAGATAGTTCGGCTCAGTCTGCAGCAGCAGCTTTGAAATATCCCTGCTGTGCAAAACAAAAGGTACAGACTGTTTTAAATGAATGTAAAAAAAAAAAACAAAAACAAAAAACAAACAGATTAAGATATTTCCATTTAAATTAAACAATAGTTTACGGTTTTAGGATAAATAGTTTAATGTGTTTCTGTGAAGCCAAGAATACCCTTAAATGAATTTCAAGCCAAAATCTCAACACCAAACAGAATAAAGCCCAGTAAAAAGCATCCACTGGAAAGTGTGTGGTGTGAAGTGGCTTAGTGGCATTTGCATGCAAGGAGATGGCAGCCGTATAAGTGAGAGATAACAGAAGAGTGGAGAAGGAGAGTAAAATTTATCATAACATGTCTAGTGATGATTAAAAGCCTGTGCTTATTAGATGCATAAAATGTATTACTAAATCATTTTTGGAACATATAATTTTCCAATTATTTATGCATCACAGTAATTAATGATAGGAGGGACAGAGTCAATGATTCACTGTGTAATACATATGGTAGTTACCTGGGGAGGAAAAAATTACAGTGCTACCAATTATTTGCTTTAATGTTTTTGTAATTATGCCCTACACCCAAGTTGAAAATTTCTTTAATTCTTTTTTCAAACCCTTCATTCCTAACAATGAAACTGCTTTCTTTTTAGCCCTTCAATTAAGTCTAATTTTTAAGCTGCCATCCAAGAAATATACAATTCCATAAATGCCTCGTTTGCTTTTATATTTTGCTGGCAACGGTCTGCAAGTATGAAATCTTGCCCTTCAAGCATCTTATTGATGAACTAATTTAGCCACTCTGAAGGATGATCTTCTGTTTAATACACATGGCTTGGATTTGCATGATCTCAGTTTCTTTCTACTTTGGTCCTAGCTTCTTAACTGCAGGAAAACGAACCAAAGTCCTTGGTGTTTCTCACCAGGTAGGGCTTTATTCCTGTGAGTGGGAAGGGAAAAACAATTCTGCTTGCAGTAGAGTCACAAAATCACAGAATGGTTTGGGTTGGAAGGGATCTTAAAGTTCATCCAGTTCCAACCCCTGCCATGGGCAGGGACACCTCCCACTAGACCAGGTTGCTCCAAGCCCCATTCAACCTGGCATTGAACACTTCCAGGGATGGGCCATCAAATGAAAATCAAATCCCTCTAATTATATCTATTCTGCCTTATGGAAATTCTGGCACTGGAAAGAAATTGCACTTATCTTTAAATGTTTGAGTGATATGACATGTTTTTTTTGTGTTTTGGTTTTTTTCCCATGCAATTTCCAATTTGTGAAATATCTCTCAGATATTTCAGGTTTTCCAGAAAATAGTCTAGATGCATCCATCCGGTTTTGGAAAAGTAAACAAAAAATTACATAGGTGTAAACTCTTTTGTACCAGTTTTTCCCAGGATTAGAGCAATGTCCTAGTTCATCCCAAGGTTTGAGCTGACACTTTGAACTTAGCTTCCAGCAGACAACCACATGTGATTAGGGCAGAAAGCACACCTCGTGCAGCTTCCCATACTTAAATCCCACTTTTATCATTCTTTATTTCATAACAATGTGGCAGATAAGGAGAGAGAAGACAGAACAGCCATGGCTCTCCAAGAACTTTGCAAGAGCCATTTCATTCTGCAAAGGTATATCCCTGGAAAAAGAATGCAGGTGGGATCCATGCAGTAGAGCAAAGTGGGGAACATCTCCCCTAGGAATGAGTTCAAGGCTCATGGCCATGTCAGTGATGAGCACTTGCACCTCAAGGCTCCATGCTGTCACACACAGCACATCTGCAGGGATATTTCCCCTTCCTATTCCCACTCAAAACAGAAGTCAGGGCAATTTTTTCAACAGATAAGGCTGCATTTTCCAATAACTGTCAGCATTTGGGGATGACATGATTTCCAGAGAGCAGACTGAAATTTAGTGGCCTGATATGAACTTTTCCCTTGCTAGGAACCCTATTGGAGCCACCTCAGTTTGCTGATAGTTATGATAGACAGAAGTCATCTCTTCTCCATGGGCTGGGAATGGTGCTCCCAACAGTTTGTACAACTCCCACAGGAAAAGAGAATGCATTTCCTTTGAGCTACAACCAAAAGCCTTTTCCAGAGCAGGTTTAGTAACGTTTAAAGGATTTATTTAATTCTTTTCCCTTGAATAAATGAGCTTGGAGGGCTAGACTTTCCTGTGAAGAAGATTTAAAACAAAAATGAAAAATGAAAAAAAAAAAAAAGAAAAAGTGTAGTGCATTTTGGCAGATTATGTGGGTGGTATATGAATCAATAAAGCTTCCAGCAATGCAAAGCCTTTGGGTGCATTGTGATGTTTGTTTGTTTTTTATTTATTCCAAACAGAACTAAATATGAATAGTTTGGTGGTTTTTATATCTGCCAAGAAATGAGACTGTAACCCTCCCCCTACCCTTCCCTCTTCCCTGTTGTGTTTCAAGTGTGCCCACATCAAGCATCTATTTATTGCAAACATTCGTAAGGAAAAGCTGCTGATGCTAACGATGGAAAAAATATTCTTGAGATGCTTCTCTACCTGTCTGCTCAGACATATGTGTGTGGGATATGTCCTGGAGATCAGGTGCCTATGTACTTAGCTGAGTCTGCTGTTGGGGTACAGACAGTTTGGTGGAGACAGTGACAAAGTTAGTAGAAGCCTTAACTGATTCCAAGTGATCCAACACCTCCTGGTTGCTGGTGCTGCTTTTGGGTATTATGAGCTTGTCCATGCTGTAAATTGTCTGTGGCAGGAATAAATTCAGAGTGGATTAAAATTCAGCTTTTTAGTGTGCTTATTTTGGGCAGAGCTCACTGCTGGCTCTGGCCTGCATGGAGTTGTCCCAGTCCTTCTGCCTTGAGGTTCTAACCTCATAAAATGTACAAAAAGTGTCTGTGCTGGCCAAAATCTATCAAGGAGAAAACGAAATTTTACTAATTCTTTCAAAATTTTCCAGTTCCACTGAAGTCCATATTTAACAACAAAAGCTCCAAGTTTAGAAAAAAAGAATAGAATAGAATAGAATAGAATAGAATAGAATAGAATAGAATAGAATAGAATAGAATAGAATAGAATAGAATAGAATAGAATAGAATAGGGATCTGTAATGATCATCTAGTCCAACTGCCTGACCAATTTAAGGCTGACCAAGTTTTAAGATGTTGGGTCATTGTTAAGTCATTGTCTAAATGCCTCTTAAACACTGGCAGGTCTGGGGCATCAACCACTTCCCTAGGAAGCCTCTTCCAGTGTTTGAGCACTGAAAAGTTTCCCAATGTCCAGTTTAAACCTCCCCTGGCATATCTTTGAAACATTCCCAAGTAGCCTACCAGTGAATCCCAGAGAGCAAAGATCAGCATCTCCCTCTCCATTTCCCCTCCTCAGGAAGCTGTGGAGAGCAATGAGGTAACCCCTTGCTCCCACCTGTCATAAGAAAGTCTCAGATTAGGAGAAAGAAGACAGAACAGCCATTGTTTTCCAAGAATTTTGCAAGGACCATTTCATTCTGCAAAGATACATCCATGGAAAGCAATGCAGGTGGGATTTATGCAGTAGAGCAAAATGGTGACTATCTCACCTAGAAACAAGTTCAAGACTCATGGCCACATCAATGATGAACACTTGTATTTCAACAGCCTTCTCAAAAAGGCTGGAAACGCTATGGTTGCAACATCAAGATTCTCTAAGGATCCCATCTTTCAGCCAGAAATTACCCATTTTGCAATATTTCATATCCTTTTTGGCTCTGGGAAAGAAAGATGGCTGGGGAACAATGGATATTTGGATTGAATAATGGAAACAATTTAGATTCAGAAAGAGATTTAGATTCAGAAAGCAAATTAGACCTGTATAGTCCCTGATGTTCACTTTAGGCAGCAGCCATTACGAAGTTGTTGCTGCCCAAATTGAAAGGGCAGTTTATGGGACTCAAAACCAGACCACATGGAGGACATTTACTTTCTTTGCAGTGACAGAAATTAGACTAATCATCATAATGGTTCCCTTTGATTTAAAATATCTAAGACCTTTCTATAATTGGGAGATAATTGGATCTGGCTGATGGAAATTAACCAATTTTGTATGTGGAGCTCATTGATGAGAACAAAGATTTGGAAATAAGACAATTCTTATGTTTTATGAAGCAGCAAAGTCCTGGATGGTTGAATGTTACAGTGAGAATCATCAGAGTGAGACTGGAAGTCTATTATGCAGCTGTTGGTATCTGGGGTGACTTTCTGGATTCCCACTGAGTCAAAGGTGAGAAACAGGATGAGGTTGCAATTTATCTCTTCAAAAAGACTGATTTGGATTATATGAATTCTATTCCAATCGTTTCACTTTGTTCACTGATAGCCAAAGCTGAATAAGGGAGACAACAGAGCAACAGGATCCCGAAAGTGGTAGAAAGTGAATCTCACTCCATGTTTCCATTCTTTTACTTAGATTTTTGCAGAATGCTGCAGCACCTTTACAGCTTTTACTTGTATGGTTATGGTAAATTGACAGAGGTTGAATTACTTAGTGGAAAAGAAATCTGGGATGCAGCAAGACATGACGAGTATTACGTGAATTTTCCCAAATTACTGGCATTTAATCTTTCTTTCTTGAGGAAAATGTACAACTGGAGATAATATCAGGGAGAGTGGTTGGTAAGGGAGTCAGACCACAATTTAAGAGGTCAAATTTAGAGGTCAAATGCAACTGTTTAGATTTGAGTTTGATGTTTAGTTTTTAAGAGGGTTTAAGACAGTAGATACAATTAAACTGTGTCACCTGGCCTAGAACCACAGAATCACAGAATCACAAAATCATAAAATGGTTTGGGTTTACACACCATGGGGAATTTACACACCATCCAGTTTCCATGGGCAGGGACACCTTCCACTATCCCAGGTTGATCCAAGCCCCGTCCAAACTGACCTTGAACACTTTCAGGGATGAGGCAGCCACAGCTTCTCTTGGCAACCTGTACAAGGGCCTCACCACCTTCAAACTAAAGAATTTCTTCCTAATATCCAATCTAAATTTCCCTCTTTCAGCTTAAGGACATTACCCCCTCCTCTCCTCCTTGCCCTAACACTGCATGCCCCTGCAAAAATTCCCTTTCCAGCTCGCTTTGAGCCCCTTTAGATATTGGAAGTCTGCTAAGAAAGCCAAGAAGCCAAGAAATGGCAGCAGCATTCAATGGGTCAACAAAGATGCAGCATTTGTGCTTTTTATGGTGCACACTTTTACTTCCCCTTAAAAGTGGGACAGACTCCTGCACAGTTTGCTTAGGGACTTCTTGAAGCTCATCTTCTAATTTTTCTTTGAGACATACAGATATTTTTTTTTACAAATCTGCTTCTAAGTGATTTGACAAAAAAACCCGGCAGGAACAGGACACGCTGTTACACCTTCTATCACCTACTACTGCTTTTCTAACCAAAGTTATTGCAGAACTGCTTCTATCCCATATTAGTCAAATTTTGTGCCTTTTGTTTCCACCTCTCCTCCTTCTGTTGCTCTTGCAGCCCTCACAATACCTTCTCCTGCTTTTGTCAGCACAGAGCAGTGCAGTGTTATTAATGTCTCCTCTCATTCCCAGCCCTTGCTGCATCTCTTTCCTGTTGTTGCCTGCAGTGACATGCAATGATGATAATGGGATGCAGTGCCACTGGCATGTTACCCTAAAGCCCTGCAAGGACTAGTTCAGAGGTACAGAATTGCTTAAAAAGCCAGGAGCTTCTCTACCCAAGGGGAAGAAAAAGCGATTGCTTGCTGCGTTAGGAGCTGAATGCTCCTTGCCACTTCCTAGCAGAGCAGTTTAGAATCAAGCTCCACTGGATGATAATTGTTTTAACTACCATTGTGCTTCTCTCTTTTATCCAGGGGCATGGCTGGGGAGGATGGGTGAAGTTGTGCAACTGATGTCTGCCTAATTCACAGGGTGTTCCTAATTGGTTGGGATAGATCACCCTGCCCTCCCTCCTCTCCCTTCCCCCCACTGAGTTGCAGTTTGAGCCTTCACTTGCAGCTTTTCCAAAGAAGTTTCTGCTTTCTTTACACTCAGTCTGCATAAAAAAACAAAGAGGAGCAACACGAGCATCATCTGAACACAGACAAAATTGGAAACTGCTTCCTTTTTTTACCAGAAAGAAAGGACATATAAAAATCAATAAAGCATAATGATGTACATTTTTCTATAATACAGAGCATTGCAATAAGGCATTGCAGGGGAAAGATTAGTAATGGTGATGGTCATTCAGCTTCTCTGAGTAGAAATGTTGTGTCATAATCAGATTTTCTGCTTTAGATATTTACAAAGGCAGTTCAGGTAGCCTATAACTATAAACTCAATTTAAAAAAAAAGGATGTGCTACCTCTGAAGAACAAACAATAGCCTCTGAATGAGCTGTGTATGATTTTCTGTATGGACTGTACTGGAATGGTAGAAAATTCAGTGATCACAGAATCACAGAATGGTTTGGGTTGGAAAGGACCTTAAAGCTCATCCAGTGTTCCCCCCTGCCATGAGCAGGGACACCTTCCCCTAGACCAGGTTGCTCCAAGTCCCTTCCAGCCTGGCCTTGAACACTTCCAGGGATGGGAACATTTTTCTCTGGCTGAGCTGGGACCCCCTAGACTTTGTTGACAGACAGCACAAGAGATCACAGCATGTCTAAATAGAAGCTTGACTTGCTGTTGAAGTGGGAACCTCAGCTATACATTCTTGAGAAGAAGTTCTGAGATGATCACAAAACTGTGATTCTGTATCTTTTCCCTTTTAGTCTCTGTCTTAAATTAAAACTGGATCTTCTTAGCACAGGGAATGGGAGGACTGGACTCCTTCACTACTCTTTGCAATATTCTTTGCCTTTGGAAGTCATCAATAAATTGTTTCAGCTGACTTATGAGGCATTAATGAGCACAGCAAATTTCCACACATTAGATCACTCACTAATTGTGTCAATGGATGCTCTCTACCAGTGAGTCCAACAATTTTCACCCTATGACCAATTTTAGTTTCTTTCCAATTTATTCATTTTTATGCAGAATTCATACTTACTCACTGAGATACACTCAGACATGAGCTCTGAAAACCCCTGAAAGCATTTAAAGACTTCAGTGTTTCCACTACCACTTTGGCTCTGTACCAGTGTTGTACCAGTGAGAAGTCCTTCTGGACTGATAATCTATTCATCATGTCCTGCAGCATTATTCCCAGCTTCTCTTAAGAGTTCATCTATTCTGGTGGTGCTGTTGTCATTTAATGGTGTTCAACATTGTCTGCTGATGCTTACAGATTCCTTCAGATTGTGGAGTTTGTTTCGTTTCTTCCATATTTTCCAAAATGCAAGTCTTTGTCTTGCCTTTTTTTTTTCACTGAAAATATATACAACTCCTTATGCTGTGCTTGCAAAATTGTGGCTTAGATCTGAAGGAAGAGAGGCAACAGAGTTCACTTTTCCTGTAGACTTCAGATTTTTCATCAAGTCAATGATATAAAAAGACAAGTTGCTAGAGGAAGTTGAGAGTTTCCTCGTTAAATCATCGTATGTAGACAAATTTTTATTTTGTCAAAATTAATTTTGTCAGGTAATGTATTCACCTGTTCTTACAGAAGCAGTTTCTTGCATCAGGAAAAGAATTGCTGATCACCCACTTCGAAAGATCTTTTGGCTGGTGCTTGGGGCACTCATCTGTGATGTGAAAAAAATGCAGTAAAAATCCCCAGCCTGCATGAAAGACAGCACTAACCTGAATCTTAATCTCTTCCACCATAGCTGTCCAGGGCTCACACTGTTCATACACTTTATTAGTTAGCAAAAAAATGATTTTTTTTCTTAAGGGCTAGTGCTAAATATTTTAATAGCCTGAGGGATTTAATTTATTTTCTTCCAGGATCCTATCACAGTGTGATTTCTTCTCCAGTTTTTGGCAGGTAGGCAGGAAGCCAGAATAACCAGGAGTGATTCAGATGAAAAAGTAAATACACTCTCATTTAGACTATGAGTCTTACATTCTTTTTTTTTTGTGCTGTCTGAGTTCAAATCTTGGTTTGTCTCTTCTGGGTTTTGGTGGGGTCTGGTAATCACACTACACATTCTCAGCTGATTTCTGCTCCTGAGAGCCTGGCTGGAGAAAAAAGTTGCTGGTTGTCAATATAAGCAGGAGTTCTGAGATATCTTTAGCTATTCTGTCATTCCTTGTGCTGCCTATTTAAGGCAGCTCAGCCCCCTGTGAACATCACTGAGCTCACCTGGCTTGGCAAGTTACTTTTCTTTTAATGCAGAGAAGGATTTAAAGGCATCAAATCCTGCACCAACCAAAGAAGATCTTCTACAACTAAAAATTAGTAATGAAGAAGCTTTAGGAAAAGTATTTACATGCAAAACTTAAAGTCTAGCCATGAGTACCCCATCAAGGAAATGCCACCATGAGGTCAGTGTGATCTGAGGCTGAAAATGCAGCCTTATCTTTACATAATTAAGCAGAGGAGCAATTCTTCAGTGGTAAGCTCTGATCCAACTTAGTGGGAGTACCTCATCCATCTGGATATTTCTTTATGACTTTAAAAAAAAAAAAAAAGAAAAAAAAAAGAACAAATGCATTTGGAGAAGAGCGGGGACTTGTGAGGGATCAGTTTAAAAGAAGGGATTAAAAGCACTTCATAGAGCCCTGAGGGGAAGCAATAGTCTACAGACATTGGAAGATTGCAGGCTTTAAAGGCTGAAAACAAACATGTGAGGTACTAGGAGAGGGTTTAGTTGGATCCCCTTTTCCCATGTGAAATTGTGAGTATATTTCTAGATAAACTTGTTTCAAGGGTGAGCTATTTGCTTAGAATAGTATTGCAAGCAACAGTGTGTGGGAATTTAAAAAATGCTTGGATGGTGCCTAGAAAAATAAGTGTGAATTAAGTGTAGGAAGTAACTCTATAAAGGCTTGGAGATGGCTTAGCATAATCAGCTTTTTTCATCCAAAACTCAGGAAATATTGTGCATTATTAAAAGCAGAAACTTCTGACCACTTGACTGTTGGTCTCTTACAGCTGTAAGAATATGAATGGTAGGTGTTAAAATCAGCCACAGGAGGGCTCTTGCATTATTTCCCTGCAAGCCCTTAAACATATTGAGGATAATAAACGAAAAAAAAAACAACCTATTCAAGCAAGGATAGACAGAGGCTAAAAAGATCAAGTCAATCTGTGCTCAAGTTCCTGTCAGTATGTGCAGGAAAGGAATGCTCTGAATCATGAATAGTTCACTGTGCATCTTAGTTCATCTACTTGGAGAAGCAAGAGCGATTTCTCCTTCTGTGATTTCAGATGGATGGCATGTCCAGCAACAGGGCACAGGTCAGTGTGTATGACAGAGGTCTGGATATTAGGTCTGAGATAACAGCTCATGGCAGCGCTAAGCATCTACTCCAGATTCGCCAGACATCTAAATTTGGCTCTGCTTTACTAATAAATAATGCATTTTTTCTCATTTTTCTTCTATTGTCTTCACTGTGGCTGGGGGACCATCAGTCAGTGCTGCAGCAATTTTATAGAATCATAGGATGGTTTGGGTTGGAAGGGACCTTAAAGCTCATTTTGCTCCAACCCCCTGCCACATGCAGGGACACCTTCCACTATCCTACATTGATCCAAGCCCTGTCCCACCTGTCCTGGAACACTTCAAGGGATTGGGCAGCCACAACTTCTCTGGGCATCCTGTGCCAGGGCCTCACCACCCTCACAGGGAAGAATTTCTTCCTAACATCTAATCTAACCCTGCCCTCTGTCAGTGTGAAGCCATTCTCCTTTGTCCTGTCCCTCCAGGCCCTTGTCCAAAGTCTCTCTCCAGCCCTCTTGGAGCCCCTTCAGGCACTGGAAGGGGCTCTCAGGTCTCCCTGGAGCCTTCTCTTCTCCAGGTGAACATCCCCAGGTCTCACGGTCCGGCTCCAGAGCAGAGGCCTCAGAACATCTTCTTGACTACTCTGGACTCACTTTGATAGGTTCGCGTCCTTCCTGCCCTGAGTACTCCAGAGCTGGACACAGTACTCCAGGAGGGGTCTCTCCCAAGGGAACATTCTGAATTCCTACAGCAGCAGGTCATTTGGGTGCTCAGGTAGGTGTCTGATTGGAAACAGACACAAGATGTAAGCAAAACCTTTGTAGGGACAGAAGGAGATCCCAGTGTTGGTAGAGCAGTTGCAAAACAGGGCCTTTTCCAAAGGAACAGATATCCTCATTGGAGCTGTCTTCCTTTCTCCTTTCCCTCTGGAAATTCCCTTTTAGTCTGTGCTAAATTTGCAAGTGCAAAACAAGGACCACCCCACCAGCCATGACCTACAGGCTTCCTCTTAATCCCAGCGATACCCAGACAATCTTTCCACTTACCAAGTGTGCAGACATGATGCAAATTTATCTTCCTTTCTCTTAGGACACCCCTACCAGATTTTACTGCTTTTCTAAAAAGTGTCTGTTTCTTGCAAGTCCCTCATTCATATCCAAGTACAGAGATCAAAATGATTCGTTCATAGTAAATGAAAAGTCTTCCAAAGCTCTCTCTGATCACTCTACAGTTTGCTCCTGTTTTCCATATGAAGCATTTGGGGATAGAGTAGGTGTATAGAGAATTGGTTTCTTCTTGCCCTGATCCAGAGGAAAGATCTTACACTCCTTCCTTTGCCTCCTTCACTCTAGTGTTGGAAAATTAGTTTCCAGCTACAGCTGTGGATGAAACAGTGTTGAGACTTTACCTCTGATCAATTTACTCTGGACTGAGCATTGAGGTTTTCCCATCAAGTGGACAGAGATGAGTTATCTCACATAAGATTTGTTGCTCTGGGAGTTAACATCCATCCACAACTCTCTTCCTACTGATACGTAAGGAAATTCAAATGACTAAATTAATAAATGGGCACTTCAAATACTGAATAAATAGATTAACAAATAAGCACATCAATAAATCCATAGCTGCTAGTTGGGTCCCTCAGTCTGCCCATGAAGTGATCAAACCACAAAGATATGTTCATATGGTTTGAGACAAAGCAGGGCAATACTTTGTTTACATGTGAGATTTTTTTTTTCTCTTTTTTCAGATGTTCTGTCCTTGCCTGTCTTTGCAAATAGAACATCTTCTATTGCAAATAGAACATTTTTCCAAGGAAAAGCATTCAACTGGTAATGCACAACCAGATCTTTGGGATACAGTTTCTCTGACTGAATCCTACCTGGAGCACTAAATGCCTTTTTTTTTTTTTCCTGGAGTATCTACATTTTTAGAAGCATTCACCCCTTTGGCTGCTGGGATTCGAAGGCAAAATCCATCCACAGGTGCCAATGTCAGGGATGCAAATCATGGGAGATGTGGTGCTGTTTGTACATCTGCACCTGGCCTGTTTTGCAAACCATCCCCACCACTGCTGCCTCTGGCATTTATCCCTTTTCCAGGCCCACAATGTTTTTTTACAACCCCCCCAGGGCCCAACATATCTGGCCATCAGGACAGCAAGTCACCAAGCAGCGATGAGCAGCAACCATGTGCAGAGAATTCCTTCAGAGCCTCTCCCCCCTCCCCGATTTCTCCCGCTCCTGAATGTTTGCTCTTTCATACTTCACTGGAGAATTGTGTTATCTCCATGAGATGTGGCCGGGATCAGCAAGGGAATGTCGGCGGCGGCACCACGGTGGGACAAAGCTCCTGATGGGTAGGAACGGGGGCTCTTCTTGACCACCAGGAATATAAATAAATAAATAGAAGAAATAAATAGAAGAAGGAGAGATGGAAGAAGGAGAGTGGGGGAGAGAGAGAGGGGGGAAAAAAGGCAGAGCAACTTTCTTTTTTCCCCCCACTTCTTCTCCGAAGGAAGCAGCAGTGTCTCCTTGCAGAACGACAACCCTCAGGATACAGCAGTTGTCTTCAAATCTGTGACCATAAAAAATCATTATCTCTGTGAAATACAGCAATTTGGGAGATAATCAAACAGTGACCAGGGGGCAGAGCTGCCAATCTGAAGGATTATGCTCTGTGCATGCTTGATTCTGTCTGACCTTCCTCCGAGCCAGCTGTCAGCTTGGCGAAAACGCACACGGATCGACTCAGGGCACATTCATTAGACTGTCTTCAGTGAAGAAGTCATTTGCATAAAACCCCAGCTTTCTTAATTAGTACTTCATTTTTCCCTTGACTTATTTTGTGGCTAAGTTCACTTGCCTTTTTTTTTTTTTTTTTTTTAACTTGACGAAAAGTAAAATCGGGGAGGAGATTTCTTCTTCTTCTTTTTTTTTTTTTTTTTTTAATGTGGGGGCAGGAGTGAATATGACTTGCAAATTAACTCAGTGATAATTAGCCTATTAACATTTTCAGAGATGTAGGAGGTTTCCAAATGTTAAAAAAAAAAAAAAATCAGAAGAGGGGGAAAAAGTGTGGGGGGCAATACTGGAGTTTAATTTTATTATCTAAATTTCAGGATTGACAATATTTAAATGTGGGGAAAGAACGACAGTCTGTGTTGAAAAATCTCTCTCCTTCCTTTATATTTCTCCTTTCTTTATTAATTCTCAAAGAATACTTAGGAAAAGGATATTTTATCATTCCCATGGACAAGTAATGGAATTTTTTTGTGTTGTTAGAAAAATAAAAATATTTTTTCTTCTACATTTAACATGGAGTGAACAGTTTGGATTAGAGAGAAGTTAACCACACACTGCAGTTTTACCTGGACTTTTCCTGTATGTACCAAAAATGATTTTCACAACCCCTGAAAACTTCAAAACAACAGTTGTGTCAAAATAAATGAAAATTGTTGTATGAGTACAAATTATTCACTCAAGATGCACTGCACTTTACATATTTAAGATTATTCCATGATTTCTGGGAACAAACAAGACACTCTTTGTAACTCTTGTGTTACAAAGAGTATTCAGAGTAAAGACAGATGCCAAATTAGCAAAGACATTATCAAATTTTTTCTTCAGTTCAAAGTGGATATTAATGATGCTTGTTCTGTGTTTGATATTCTACTCTTGCCTGATGTAGGAAGGTGTTTCCCAGTGCTTCTAAGTTTAATCACAAACTAACCCAACTTGCATCTCAGTACCACTGTCAGGGCATAATTATTGTGCAAGAGGAGGGAAATCCTGAAATCCAGGCAACACCTTTGTCAATGGTAAAACAGAAAATAGCAGAAATAATTGGCATACCCATCCTGGAATGCTGCTTTTGTGACAGCATTCTGTTTAAAATGGTGAAAAAGCAGTAAAATTTGCTGCCAGATTTAGCGATTTCCTTACCATCAAGAAAGAGAGAGAAAATGCAACTGGGAATATCTCCGGTTTTAGATATATATTGCAGCTTTTCCTCTGCTTTTGCTGTTCTTCTCAAATATAGGACTTAAATGGAGTTTCAAGACCGGAAAGGTGGCTGCAGTCAGGATATTGAAAATTCCTAAATTTGAAGAATCAGGAAAGCAGAATACTGGAGCTAACTGCTTATTACTGACATGAATAGTACCAGGACCTGTTCTCTGGTCCTGAGGGTAGAAGGCTCAGACTGGTGTGTGTGCTCACTGCTGAATCACCTTAGCCTCCAAAACAGCATGAATGCATCCAAACTGCCTAAAAGGAATTATCCTTGGCCCACAGTAAGAGCCCAGATATCCAGGGAAATCATTTGGGAGAGCACTATCTGGTCTGGAACAAAACCATGCTGAAAAGTGCTCTGGATATAGGAGAGTATGAATGGCCACAGTTTAGTGCCTGTGTCCACCTCCAGCAGTGCTTCATTTACTCAGGCAGATGTACCCTCAGCTATTTCCATTTGGGAATTAAAGCTAGTTTTGAGGTCCATTTCAAATTTTGGTCACTGAAAGAAATGTGCTTAAGCAACTACCTTGAAAACTTATATGTGTATGCTATAAATAATATCACTAAAAAGGAAAATGAAGGAAATATTCTGAAGACTAAGAATGTAGGCTTTTAATGGACAGAATGAACACAACAACATGTCAAACTCTTGGTTTGTTTTTTTTTTTGTTATATATTGGTTTATATTAATTAACAGAAGTGAACTGCTTCCTAATTTCAATTGTTGTGGCCCTTCTCCAAAGGATCTTCACATTGCTGAACACACATTTTATTTCCCTCATGAGGCCTACTAACAGTATTTCAAATTCTCAGGAGCAGCTGAAGTTATGGAAGTTGAGTGCAAACAGCACAGAAATCAATAGAAAGTTTATTCCAGCCATTTTTACACTCTTTTTCCTAATTAAATTTGTAAGTTTATTAAGGCCTGTCAGAAAAAGCGTAATCTTCAAAGATTTTTATTGTTTATGTGTAGACTAAAGATAAGCAACTGAATATTAGAAGATGCTCAGTAAAGCTGGATTAAAAGAGGAGAAATCCAAAAGGAAAAGTCTACACAGTTTCATTCTTATAGAAGGAAAATCTCCAAGGGAAGAGCTCGGTCTTGGAGCTGACTAATACGCCATCCTCTGTGAATTGTGCTACACTTATCCTCAGTAAGTTTGGGAAATATCCAATACAATCTTAGCCTCCCAGAATGTAAAATCTCCTGACTGTAGCCTTTGATGGACTCCTGTAACCTCCTGTTACTCTGGGAAAATTTACCAGTGCAAAGAACCAAAACTGATTTCACTATTAGACTAAAAGAATCAGCAGTAATTCTCCATTTAGTTATTAGGGACAGTCTGAAGTCCACTTATAACCTTTTCACGTGACTTTTAGGCCCCCTTAGTGCCACCACACTCAGCCCTGTTCATTCAGCTCTTAGGCTTCCAACCCCAGTTCCAAGACTCCCAGCACAGACCTACAGGTGCTTCACTCATGCTGTTCAGAGTTCTCTCCTTATTCTATTTCCCTCTGAATTAAAGCTGCAATTCAGAAAGGTCAGGTTCTCAGATGTAAATAAAATATTGTTGCTATGACACATTCATAGAAGTCCAAGAGGAGTCATCAATCACTGCTGGTTGATTCAGTGCAATAACAGCTATTTTAGGTCCTTATAAAAGAATTCATTTTGTATTTCCAGTCTAGGCAAAGGTCATCATACCTAACTTTTCCAATACCAGAATTAGGCATTTAGTCTGAACTAGTGGACTGTGCTCCTGCTATAGTTGGCAGGAGATGGATATGTCAAGAACAAAATAAAATCTAACTAAAGGAGACATGAGTGTTGTGATGAATTATTCTCCCTGGGATCTAGTCCCTCCTTGATGACCACCAGAGCATGTCTTGATAGTTAATTTAATCAAGGAAAATTATTTCTAGAAAACAGAAGTTCATTGAGATGGGACAAGGGTTTAATTGTTCGATTACATGGTACAGAAAGTCTTGAAAGTTTTCTGACATTGTAGTAGTTTCAACATAAGATATTAAGTTGGAGGAGATCCCTAAATGACATCTAGTCCAACCCCTCTGCAATGAGCATTAATCTGACTTCCAAGAGCCAATTAAAACATCAGAGTAGCAATGCTTCCCTGGTTGTGTCTAATTGCAGTAGACAGGATATCTAACTAAAGGTGGGCTCCTAATTTTTAATGGTTAAACTGGTTTGTTGATTACTCCTGTATGTCACATCTAGCTACTGAATTGAATATGGTTGCCATGAAATAGTAGAGTTTCACAACCTTCAGTGATTTTGGAATGAGTGCAAGTTGGTGATGTTTCTCAAATCCATGAGTTTGAGGTGCCCAGAATATCCTGAATAATCTACAGCGTCCTGCAGCTTCCACTAATGCTTCTTTGTATGGCACTTACTTACCTCTTCATGCTTTATCCTGGGATGGCAAGGCCTTTGGGACAAAAAGTGTCTGAATTCTGGGTAAAGGCTCAAAAGAATCACTGTTCAAAAATTACTATGGCTTATTCCAGGGAGGAAACATCTTCCAATGCTCCATGGAGGTCCCTGTGGGTAGCAGATTAGCTCTATGAGAATGCTCCTGTTTCGGTCAGCAAACTTGTGTCCAATTTAAAACTTGTCATTGGTCAGTTCTAGATAAGGCTGCCGCTTTTCACAGACAAAAGAAATCACAAAGTCCACAACAGAATCCATAAGGCTGAATGGTAAACCCTAAAATAATAAAGATATTACAAGAGCTCTTGGAAAAGAGATGGAAATACATACCCACCTTGTATCCCCATATTAAAGAACCGTCTCCATTCAATCCCTCACTTTGTCTCCTTTCAGATTTGTGGAAACACAGAGACAATTGTTATATATGCACATAAATGGTAAAACAGGGCTTGCTTCTTGAGCTTTATAGAAATAATAAGAAAATTCATAGAATCATAGAATTATTTAGGTTGGAAAAGACCTCTGAGATCATTAAGTCCAAGCATTAACCCAGCACTGCCAAGGTCACCACTAAACCATGTTCCCATATGCCTCTTCCACGTGCCTTTGAAGACTTCCAGGGATGGTGATTCCACCACATCCCCGGGCAGCCCCTTCCAACTCCTGATGACCCTTTCAGTGAAAAAACTGTTCCTAATATTCAATCTAAGCCCCTCCTCCTGCTACTTGAGACCATTTCCTCTCTCCCTATTGCTTGTTCCCCGAGAGCAAAGTCCGACCCCCACCGGGCTCCACCCTCCTGTCAGGGAATTGTAGAGATGGGAAGGTCCCCTCAAGCCTCCCTTTCTCCAGGCTGAGCCCCCCCCAGCTCCCTCAGCTGCTCGTCATCAGACTTGTGCTCCAGTCCTTTCACCACCTTCATTGCCCTTCTGCAGACACTCACCTGTTCAAATAACATGCAAATACGAAGTATGTAAGTAAAGAAAGTGTGAAAATAAAGGGAAAATACTGTGTTCAGCAGACCTAAGGAAAGTCTTATGCAATCAAGGCACCTCCTTGGTAAGGTTTGTCATTTCTCATCCTTCAGCATTTCACAGAAGGTCTTCTCATTGCTACTTATTTTGTTGCCTGAATTACTGCATTTTTTTTCTTTTCTTTGCCATCTCTTTCTCTCTTTTTTGTTGGTTTTTTTAATTGCTAAAATTTAACCTAAATTTCCCTGCCACAGCGTAAATCCATTACATCTTGCTCTATCCTAGTTGACTAATGAGAATAATTATCAAACTATTTTTCAATGTGAATTATCTACTCAGGCTAAAATAAAACCACCAATCTCATTTTCAGTGAAAATCCTGAGTCTGGCCAACAATTGCAATCCCTGAAGTGAAATAACAGGGTTTTATTTACTGAGGTCTTCAGTCTATTCATTGGTTTTTATTGGCATTGAAATAACATTTGGGCAAGATTATATTGCATATCTCTTTTTCTACTTTTTTTTTTTTTTTTTTTTTTAGTATGGCTGTTTAAAAGCTCATAATTAAAAAGCCTCTGTTAATACTCTGATATTACCACTAGGATGGAAAAGAGATTAGTGCCAGCATTCTGGGCTACTAAAGCTTGTGCACACTATTGAACATACACTCGCTGGAATGCTCATTCCCAGGAAAAAAAAGAGGCATGGAAATAGGATTCTTTCCAAGATGCTCCAAGCATCAGCCAAAGGACTGGATCTTTGTGCTCCCTTGGCACAGGGAATCTCTCAGCTGGTGTAAAACTAGTGTACTTGGTTCTTGTGTCAGCTTTCCCCTAATGCAGCTTGAATATCAGCTGCATTAATGCTCATCTGGGACATGATTCCTGGAACCACAGGGAAAATTGTAAAATACAACACTTTCACACCGCTCTGGGTCACTCCTTGCAAGGGTTATTAAGGACAGGACTTGATGAGAGCAGAGATCTGTTTTGTTAGCATATAACACCTTGCTGTGATGGAGAATAAATATGTACAATTTAAAAATATCAAATATTTTCATTTCACCATGAATATCCTCAAAAGGGTATCGAATTGTCTGGAGAGGAGAGGGCAACAAATATCACTAGGGGTGAAAAAATGGAAGAAAACTGTTGGGTGTGAAAAATGAAGAATGATTTCCTTAGAACAACTGATTCCTTGATTCCATCAGCACAGATACTTAAATCTTCCATTACAGGGGTGAACAGGTAAAACAGTGTTAAGCCAAATTTAATTGTCCAGCTCAAGAGGGTTTGGACTCAAGGTGAGGATCCCTGGAAGTGTCCAAGGCCAGGCTGGACAGGGCTTGGAGCAAGCTTGGTCTAGTGGAAAGTGTCCCTGCCCATGGCAGAGGGTTGGAACAAGATGATCTTAAAGGTCCCTTCCAACCCAGACCTCTCTAGGATTCTATGATTCTATGCCCCTGTTGACTACATTTTTTCCAGCATCCTGTTTTTACTTACTTTTGTATTAATTTTTTTGGCAAAATATACTGAAGTTAAATTTTCTACTCTGAGTAATTTAATGCCTGCAATTTGACTGATCTTTATTATGAAATGTCTTATTTGAGTTTTTCCTAATTGTATATGGAAAGAAAGAGTTAAAATCCCACACCTTATAATTTTCAAAATAAATTCCAAATTGTTATATTTTAATTAAGATTTTTAAAAATATAACCTTGTTCTGGTGAAGAAGACATCAAATTTCAAAATTGTAAATGAAAAGTAAGCTAAGGCATGTATCTTTCCCAGTTTTGCTGCCAGTTCTGCTACTGCATTTACGAAAGGCATTATTAGAGAAATGGGAAAGGTTTGAGTATAGCAGGAGACTTCAGAGAGATTTCTGAATGTTCAGAACCTGGGTAATCACAAGTTTAAACATAGGTAGTGTCCAAACTGAAATATTTGGAAAAGGAAAGTAAAAATGCACAGAAGAAGAGATGTAGCTTTCCAGATTTTTCATTTATACAATGACTCTGAATTCACAGGATTGTTTGATGGAGAATGGCATCTTGTGACAGCATAAAACTGCTTTTCCATGACTCAAAAAAAGGCACCAAATATAATCTAACAGTAACAGACATGCTTTAATTTCAGTTCCAAGATAAAAATAAAAGCAATTAATGCAAGTTTTTGTCACCTCAGTGTAAATGAGAAAGACCCCCGAGAGCTCAACAGAATTATTCCAGATTTTCACTGATATAAATCAAACAAGGATTTCACTCATTTAACTTGAATAGAATTAAAATGCAACTTCAAATTACTTAGTTGCTCAGACATATTTATCAACACTGAGTGTCATCTCATCCACAGGGCTCAGCAACAAAAGGTTTATATCAAGTTCAGAACTTCCCTGCACTAAGAGCTGTTCATACTATTAAAAAAAGGCCGGATCCTTCCCTGTTTGCATCTGAATAAATGAGGCAGATAAAAATCAGGGTTAAGGAAATGATATTGTCCCAATATTGTTCCCTTTTTTTAAAGATCAGGGAATGAAGCACACAGCAATTAAGTGTTGCAGCCAAGGTCACATTGTGATTTGCAATCCATAGCACTCAAGGTTTTGAACCCACGTTTCAAGCTCCACAACCAAAGCAACGTCTTTTTATTATTATTATTATTTTTACAACACAAAGCATTTATGTTGGAGTTTTTTTATGGTCAGCATATGATGTGGTAAATGCAATTTTAAAAATTATATAGCACTACAATTCTCTGTTTTCTTAATGTATTCTGTTTTTTTCATTCAGAGTGACCAGGCTTTATTTCTCTTTCTTTCTTTCTTTTTGGAGGAGGTTTTTTTGCTTAGGTATCAAATTGTAATCTTACATAAGTCCAAATAAAATAAAATAAAATAAAATGGCTACCTAAATACCATTACCTGAAATTTTGAAACATTAAGACTTCAAAAGGGTTAATTAATTACATTAGCTGTGTCATTATCCTGGCAACATTCTGCCCGAGGGTGTATAGATCTATTCAGCTGCTGAGTTTGAAAGAGCTGTGTCCTTCTCTCACAGAAGAAAATTCATCAGACATTAAAAACATAGTCATTAGCAGAACATATTGTTTTCTCTCCACCAGATTGAGGAGCGTCAGATGGAATAATCAAAACAAATATTAAATAAATATTTCTCTTTTTAAAAAAACACTGAACCCAGAATTCATGACAAGTCAGAACAGAGTTTTTTCTGTAAGTTGAAACTGTTTAATATTTATTGATTGTGGAGAACCAAACTCTCCACAGTCTCACATATTTGTAGTCAGAAGTGGGTATAAAATGTTCCTGTATTAGCAAGATAAAATGATGTTATCACTTTTAACAGGTGTAAATAACTGTATAAGGTACATCTAGTATAAATATAGAAAAACTGGTAAAATAAGGAAAGGACAACAAAGATGCTTAAAGGTATGAAATGGGTTCCATGTAAAGGGAGATAAACTAAAATAAATCTCTTCAGCCTGGAGAGACTAATTGTTTCGGGATGGGACAGAGGTCTATGAAATCATGACAATCAAGAGGAGGCAAAGAAAGAGCAATTATTTGCTATTTCTTGTAATACAAAATCTAGAAGGTATCAAATAAAGTTATCTGACAGTGGGCTCAAAATGATTAAAGGGAAGTACTTTTTCACTCAGCACAAAATTAAACTATGAAACTCATTGCCACAGGATGTTGTGAATGTCATAAATTTTCACGGGTTCAAAAAGCAATTAGGTATAAACATGGAAGGAAAACCCTTCATAGACTACAAGAGGCAAAGAAATAACCTCCAGGTCAGGAAATTGCATAGCCACAGATTGCAGGAAGCTGGAAAGCTCAAATGGGGGAACATCAATGTATATCTTCCTTTTTATGCTCCTTCCCAACAAGTTGTTGCTGGAGACCAGAAAACTGTCCATATAATCTGTGGTCTTACTGAATACATCATGTTTTACAAACCAGCTGAGAAATAGTCTAAAAAGGTTAGCCCAAGATTAAGAGGAAATAGTTTTTAATTACAAACCTATTACATGTTTTCATTACAGAGAATTCCAGAATGGTTCAGATTGGAAGGGACCACAGTGGGTCTCCTGGTCCAACCTCCCTGCTCAAGAAGGGTCATCCCAGAGCACTTGGCACAGGATTATGTCCAGACAGTTCTGGAATATCTCCAGTGAGGGAGACTCCACACCCTCCCTGGACAATCTGTTCCAGTGCTTGGTCACTGCACAGGAAAGAAGTCCTTCCTCATGTTCATATGGAACTTCCTGGGCATCAGTTTCTGCCCATTCTCTCTTGTCCCATTGCTGGGCACCCCCAAGCAGAGCCTGATCCATCCTCTGCCCCCTCCCTGCAGACACTGATGGACATGGATGAGGTTCCCTCTCAGTGCCTCTTCTCGAGGCTGAACAGGCCCAGCTTACTCAGCCTTTCCTCATCTGAGAGATGCTCCAGTCCCTTCAGCATCTTTGTCACCCTCCACTGGACCTGCTCCAGGAGCTCCTTGTCTCTCTTGTCCTGAGGAGCCCAGAACTGGACACAGCACTGCAGATGTGCCTCACCACGGCTGGGTAGAGGGCCAGGATCACCTACCTCGACCTGCTGTCAACACTCTTCCTAATGCATCCCAGAAAAAAAAAAATTAGGGTTGTATATCCGTTATAAGCAGTTACACCCTGATGTTGTTGCTGGTTACTGGTGGCTTACACGTAGTAGAACCCACAGTCCATCAGAATACTTCTGATTTCATAGTCTGATGACAATTATTCTTCCCCTGGGCACACACAGGTGCCCAGAGCAAAATAATAATACTACTGTTATTTAAAATTCTTTCCAACTAGATAGGCACAATGGGAAAGAAAGAGCTTTTATGAGCATCTTTCATTCTGGCATCGATGTAGAAACACAAGGCACAGGAGGGAATCACAGAATCACAGAATATCCTGGTTAGAGGAGACCCACAAAGACCAGCACTGAGTCCAACACCTGGCCCTGCACAGAACACCCCAAGAATCCCACCCTGTGTCTGAGAGCATTGTCCCAAAGCTTCTTGAACTCTGGCAGGAACTAAATCTCTCAATAGCATATAAATCAATCAAATCTGAGTAACATTTATGATATTGGCAAAAGACACTGTCTTGACAGCAGGACCATTCCCTGACAAAGTTCACAGCCCTGTAAACTGCCTCAAACAGTGCTCCCAATTTTTATAAGGGTAACAAACCAGATGCATTTTCCCAAATATTATGCAGAGTCAACTTTAAATGTGGGAATGCTTCCCTTGCAATTGGCAGAAGTTATACTATAAAAGAGATCTAAGTAGGAAGCATAATATTCCAGTGATGTAAACACTGTGACTATAAAATAATCTAGAAATCACGAGATTTCTTCTTATAAGAAGAAAAGTTTGAAGTTAAAAAGGTTGAAAACAGCAACAAATCTAATTTACAAAGCCATTAAAAAAGGAAAATAAATAATTGATCTCATAAACTGTGAATTTTGGATTGCTAGTTGCTAAAAAAGGAATTTGGAAGGACCCAACACCAGCATATAGGAAATGGTATATAGTAAATAAGCAGTAAAGCTTATGAAGAAAACCTATAGACCTGCAGTATTAAATATATTAAAAGTTTGCACACCTCCATCCTCATACAGCCAATCCCCACATGATCCCAGACACAACATTTGAAAAATCTGTGTACGTTTTCTGGTTTTTTTGTCTCCTGATTCATTCTAGAAAATCCTTTGTTGAAAAGCTTTTTCTTTTCAATTTGTCATTGAAAATCAAAGCCATGATATGAGTTAAAATCTCTGAATCCACCTTAAAATGCCAGTGGGGGAATTTGCTGCTCCAGCCTATCACTTCATACTAGAATTGTGCAGCCTGAGTTGATTTACAAAGGTCTTTTGGTCACTGACAAGCACAGGAGAAGACTCGGTTCAGGTGTCTTATGGATACACCAAGTGTAATTTGAGATGCCAGAGGTATCCTGAACATCTGCAGGGGCCAGAGAGATCTAACTCAGGAGTTCTAGGAGACTTTGCCACCTCTGAATCATTGGTTGGGAGTCCCTGCATATCCAATGGCTTTGTAATCTGAACTGAGAGCTTTGAGAGATTTACACACAAATGCCTAACTCTCCAAAAAGGCAGCAGGAGTCCAGCTGGCCTGATTTATTTATTAATTTATTTTTTGTCATTCTTCTTGTGTCATTAATGCAGTGCTGATAGAGAGGTGTTTGGTGCATTCGAGTCACCCAGGGGTGCCTGATTTCTGCTGCCACTCAGGAATTGCACAGATGTCGTGTTGGATCTGACAGCTCCTTGCATTTGTCTTGATTCCCAATGCTTGATATGAGACAACTAAGCTGATCCCCACACCAGGCTTAGCACTGCTGCTGCAGATCTGACCTACCAAGGCTATTGATAGTTAAGACTGGGTGCAACTTTAAAAGAACTGGGATTTACTGCGTTAGGCTTCCACTGAAATTCCTTTTTGTCGTTTTTACCAGCTGTTCTAAGCCTCTAGCAAGCCTTTTTGAAGGTGGACACCTAAAGACAGGCACAAGGGTCACCTGAGTTTGGAGGTGATCCCTTAGCCATGGGATCTAGTTCCATATCTGGATGTCCCCAAACTGAGTGTCCCCAAACTTGTAACCTTAAAGTCGAAGTTATGTAGCAAACAGGTATTTCCTCCAACGAAGGAAGCAATAATTTGGCATCCTCAGTGAATGTCTTAGCCACTGAGGCATAACAAGCCTGACAGAATTTCAGAAGCATTTGGAAAATTCTCTCAGACACATGGTAGGGTTTGTGGGGTAGGACTTGGTGATCTCAGAGGCCTTTTCCAACCTAAATGATTCTGTGATTCCATAAGTGTATTCAGGTATGTACCCTATATGAAAGCTCTCACTGGAGCTCACTACCAAAATCCAAAGGGCAGGACCAACTTCCTAGATGGAAAATCACCTCTATGCAAAGAAATAATGCAGAACATGCAGGTATTTCCATTCCCATATTTTTAGGGACATTCAGCTAGTTGTATAGTATTTGTGCCAGATCTCATAGAACCATGGAATCACAGAATTGTTTGGGCTGGAAGGGACCTTACAGATCATCTCATTCCAACCCCCCAGCTGTGGGCAGAGACAGCTTCCACTAGACCAGCTGGCTCAGAGCCCCATGCAACCTGGCCTGGATGAATCTCCACCCAGGATGAATTTTACTTAGAATTTGTGGGGTTTATGGCTTAAAGATAGGACCACAGAAATTTATTAGCTATTTCCTATAGTAAATAATGTGTGAATTTAGCTGCTATGTGTGGAAAATTACTATCTTGCTCTACCTCACGTTACTTTGAGGGAAACAGGGAGATACTCATGGCTGCGGTTGTCTTTTTTTTCCCCCCTCTGAACTACTTTTCCACTGATAATATATTCAGAAAAAAATGAAATATTAAGTAGAAATATTATAGAATGGCTTTTTGTTTCACCAGAGGATGACTGATGAAGTGGAGAGGATACCTGTTGAATTTATGGAGCTGATCCATCAGCCTCCCGCTTGACCCACAGCTGTCATCTCCCTACAAATTAATATTTACCACTTTTAAATGCCTTCAGCTGGGGAGAGATGAGAGGGGAGAGGAGGTAAGGCAGGGAAAAACCTAAAAGGGAGGTTTTGTGAAGAATTGCAGGGAACACAGTACATCATAAGGTAATTACAGCTCGACCTGGCCAAGTGTTACTCTGCAATGGTGAATTATAGGCATGAGGCTGCAGCACTTCACTTTCTGACTCGTAACTAAATCAGAATCCTTTTAAGTTTTAATTAATCTGCTTAGCTTTAGTTGTGAGGGAGCAGGGGAGTGGGGAAGGGAGGCAGATTAACCCTTCAATTGACAAGGACTCTCACAGTGTCTCCTCTTGGGCTATTTTTCCCTTAAGCACCTGAGGGAGACAGCATTATCAGTCTGACGTGGGGGCCTATTAGGCTGTGATTTTTTAATTTTTTTTTTTTAATTTGCCAGTGTCTGGTTAGTCCTTTCTATTTCATTATCAAAAACCAATTAATTTTCTGTAAAAGCATCAAATTAATTACAAAATACTATGGAAATATAAAGAATGGAGGAATTTCCCTCTTCTCTCCTCCTACCCTTGCCTCATTATGGGAAATATGTTGGGCCCCTTGGCAGCAAAGCCCTATTAAAGAGCTACAGACTGTCTAGCTCCTCATTTAAAATTCTGTTGATGGTGTCAGGAGGCCTGTGTTATGGGGGTAAGTCCATTTCCACCCACAGAGATCATTTTCCAATTCCCTAGCACAGAAAAATACAGTCATAAAATCATTAGAAGTGGGGCTGGAAGAGACCTCAGGAGGTAATCCAGTCCATGTTCTCTACCTGTTCATCAAAGCTTCCAGGCATGGATACATTACAACCTTTCCAGGTGATCCATTCTGTTTTGCAATGATCCATTTCATTAGGTAGGTGACCCTACTGCAGTTTATATTCATGATAATTTCTCCCATCCTCATTGAATATAGGGAACAGTTTTCTTTTTCCTCTTTATTTCTGATTTCTGGGTATTTGAATATTGTCATTATATCTTCATCAGACTTTTCTCCAGACTATTTTGTCCCTCTTCTTCCTATCTTTTCTTTATGGGTAGCATTCACTGGGGCTCTTCTGCCCTGGGTGGTTAATGTGATAATGGTGAGAATGGAACTCATCCACAGCTTGACTGTCCCTATATCTGGAGCTATGACTGAGATGCTTAAACCTTAGTGTTCAGTGCTATTTGAGATGTCCTGGGATAGTCTACCTGTGTTCCAGTTTCCCACAGGTCCTGTGTCCTGGCCATTATCCACATCTAAAATGGCATTAGATGTCAATGTTTAGACAAGAGGGTTGTGCCCCTTGTAGAGAGAATAAGCTTTCCCAATACCAAGTGGAAATCAAAGCAATGTAACTCACTGAGTCCACTCAGTGAGTTACAGTTTTCACTGTAACAGAGATTCAGTTGTCCAAATTGCAGTGTTTGCTAAAGAGTAAGGTGAACCACCTTCTGGTCATCTTTGGTTTAAATATTAATGAGGTGTCTGTGAGTATAATGGAAGCTTAGACAGGTGGTACTTATATAGATAACTACAGAGAAACACAGAGCTCTATGTGTCCCTGTCAGTGGCAGGGGGATTGGAACCAGATGGACTTTAAGGTCCCTTCTAACCCAATCCATTCTATGATCCTATGGATCAATGTCTGGGTCTGACTACTAATCTACTTCTTGTGATTACCTATACATATGTAGAAGGTTACAGACTCTGAGATGTGAGGAAAAGAACACCATATTTAAGATATTTTCACAAAAACGGGAGATTTCAGGGACTGTAATTCTCATAATTTCAGACCCTTCGTATTTGCAATTCTACTTGCCAAAGATTGACATTAAATGCCTCTGAGATTTCAGTGAGGATCTTTATTAATGGTGGGTGGATGCAGTTATCTCCAGAGGGTTTGTTAAATACGAACATAATGTTTCCATTACATCCTCTCAATTCTGTAGCTGCCGCAGAGGTGAATTCAGGTCATGCCAGAGTAGATACAACTGTGTTTTCTACTTTGAATCCATCTCATATAACTTTGTTTGTCTGCCAGGCTAACATACACATCTGGGTTTAGGTCCAGATGTGCTTTGCTGGATCTCATAAACTCAGACAAGAACCATTCAGAAATGGTGCAATCCCTGTGTGTATGTTTTTATGTGCTTTGGTGGACAGTGGAACTGAGATGTCTGGGAGGAGTGATACATGTGTTTGCACAACAAAAAACAGATTTGGCATTTAGATTATCCCTAAACCTTATAATTGTTATCTCCATAACTAGTACAAAAGGTTCACTGTATTTTAGTTAAACCTACAGTTACACCAATCAAATTACTCATTCCTAGACTCTTTTGATTTTATGTCTCTTACATAACAAAGGTACTAAGTGTTGAAAGAAGAATGCTCATTGCCGAACAAAAAACAGTCCTCTGAACCCACTATCTTAAGGCATCTCAACTTTCCAGTAAGATAGCAGCCCTATCTCATTTTATTTTGGCTCTGAATTCTCCTCCTGGGTCACAATTTAAGCAAGAGGAGTATGTGGAGCCCTAAAGCAAAAACAGCTCCATTTGGCAGCTGATACATTCTCCTCAAAGCTCTCAGAGCACAAGTAGCTGAGATACTCAGAGGACTGAAGGAAAAACTGTATGTTGCCTCTGTAAAGACGTGGGTTTTTCAGGAACAGGAAGGGTGAAGATGGAATTCAAAGCCCTGGAGATCTGAATTTTCCGATCCTGCTTCTACCCAACTGGTGGTGACCACCAAAAAGTCACTCCTGTGAGCAGCATTCTGCTATCCAGTGTGGCTCTCCCCCCAGAATAAGAATGGTCAATCAAGATTTGCAGGCAAGGCAAAACTGGGACTCTTGACTGTTTTCTGGCCATTGCCAGACTGCTGTATTCCTGTCAATGAGGATACAATGGGATAATGGAGTGACATTGTCACTGGTCTTAGCCTGGTCCGTAACCCATTCACTTGACCACTACCCCTACAGATTCTTATGGTACAACAGAGCTCATGAAATCCTCACAAATGTAGAGCAAATCATGTTAATTTTGACTAAACGAAGAAAAAAAAACAACTTTGGAAGGAGGCAAGTAAAGAGGAAGAGGTGAAGGGCCTGTTGTGTAGTCAGTTTGAGAAAGGAGTTTACTACTGTGGAGAACAGTTTTGCATCAGTTGACTCTCTGTTCTGGTGAACTGTGAAGTTTACTTAAGCTATACCCTTTTGTGCAAAGGCCCTGTACAAACATGAGTGCATTTAGCTGACAAGCTTGTTTGGTGGCAAAAGATTCATCTCACCTTTCTTTAGAGACAATAATATAGATAATAATGTCTTAATTAGCTATATTCTCTCATTTAGAGTCAGCAGCCAGAAACTGATGCTTCTAGATCCCAGATTCTCTGCAGTATTTTAGATGTTTGCCAGAAGAAAGGTGAATTAAATATTTGAAGAATCTTTTCAGCATGAATGATTCTAAAAGGAGCCCAGGGTGTCTAGCTCGGATATGTGTGTTAGTCTAGCAGACAAAGTTATGTGAGACAGATCCATGTCTAAAAATACAATTGTGTCTATTCCAGTGGGTACAGAAATTAAAGGTAATAATCTATGCTTATTCCCACTCAAAAAATGTTTCAGAAACTATCAGTCAGTGAAAAATAAATAACTGGAAATAGAAAAAAACAATAAATACAAATTCTACTCACGACATAGGGAAGTCTTGAAAATAAGACCCAGTCTTCAGTTTCTGCAACTTCATTCCATTGAGCTGGGCAGATTTATACCAGCTAAAGATTAGGATCAAAATATAAGCCTAACAACTTTAAATGCTTTAATTATTTATCCAAGGCTGTTTTGACTTGCCCTCTGCAGTTGGCTGTGAGTCAGAGAAAGCTTTAAGTAGTATATTAGCAATTATTAGCCAGCTTAAGCTTTCACTGCATATTAGGAATCAAATCAGACATTTTTATTCTTTTAATTATTATTTTTTAGAGAATGGAAGAAAATGTCTAATTTATCTGTGTAAAATAAAAGGCTAAAATAGAGCTTTGGGGGAAAATGTCCCATTTAAATGCCTGCCAGAATCTGGGAGAAAAAAAAAAAAAAGAAAAAAGGAAGAAAAACCATGGAGAAGCATTTTCCAGCTTCAAAGAACTGTATAAACAGTGGCTGATGGTTGCTTTACTCTCCCTTGCTCATATTTGAAAAAAGTTATACTCTCCAGGGTGCAGAGTGTCAAAAGCAGCTTTATCAAGACATCAACTGAACTTTTACCTTCCATTTTCACTGAGCCATAGAATAGTTTGGGTTGGAAGGGACCTTAAAGATCATCTAGTTCCAACCCCCTGAGCTGCTGGGAAAATTGCTGTAGTGGAAGAGTCTTTGTCTATGGTCTGCAAATATAAGTGTACTTCAACAATGTCAAACACTGAAATGTTTGCCTCCAAACCATGACCCCAAGTGCAACATCCACACATCTTTGAAATCCCTCTAGGGATGGTGACTCCACCACTTCCCTGTGCAGCCTGTTCCAGGCTTTGACAACCCTACGAGTGAAGAAATTTTCCCTCCTATCCAATCTAAACCTCCCCTGGTGCGACCTGAGGCCATCTCTTCTGCTCTTGTCACCTGTTGCCTGGGAGAAGAGTTACAGAAGCCCTGCCCACACTGACTGAGGAGACTTAGATGGTCTTGTGAACTTTTGTTAAATGCTTAGAGATCAGCATGTTGGGACACAAAGGTTCAGACACAAAGGACCTTAAATGAATTTATTCTGTGGAATGTTCTGCAGTGAGTTAGGGAACAGGTATGGGTCGAGCTTGAAAGAAAAACCTCTATCTTTTTAAGTGTCTCTGAAGAGATTGACTCAGATCCCTTAAATTAGTTTCTTTAGATAACAATACACAGGTAGGTGAGGTCATGAGCATCTTAGATCAGCTTGATCTCTATTTTCCATAGACATATTTTCTAGACAAACAATTTTTTTTTTTAATTAAACCAACAGATGCACAGCAAAGAAAAGCAGCATAGCTGGTACTTTAGAAAGTAAATACAAAGACTGATGTATTGATGTTTTGAGGTTTACAAATAGCACTGATAAGATACAAAAGGATGACTAACAACAGGAAGCTAAAAGTAGGTACACTTTCATCTTCATGTGACCTAACAGGGTATAATAACATTGCAGAAACAAGTGCTGATATCTTGAGGTTTCCAACTGCTGAATCCAAGGTAGGATCAGCAAAGGCCAGGAAGCAACAAAGAAATGTATATCTTGATGAGTCTCAGTGTTTTTGTAGCTGAGATCCTTGTGGGAAAAAAATGGCCTTTATAGTGCCAGCTGCTCTGTTTTCCTTCCCTTTACTTCTCCATGCCCCTCAGCCCTGTGATGCTTACAAGGGGTAGATGATCTTCTGCATCACATCCAACTTCAGAAAAGAAATAATAGATCTCCTCAGCACAGGAAGGACATTAACCTGCTGGAGAGAGTCCAGAGGACTGTAATCTAAAGATTAGAGGGATGGAGCACCTCTTCTGTGAGGAAAAGTTGAGAAAATTGGAAATGTTCAGCTTGCAGAAGAGAAGACTTTGGGGTGACCTAATTGCAGCCTTCCAGTACCTGAAGGCAACTTACAAGAAAAATGTCGAGAGATTCTTTGCAATGGCATGGAGTGACAGGACAAGGAGGGATGGCTTCAAACTGAAGGAGAGTAGATTTAGATTAGATATTAGTAAAAAATTCTTCCTTGTGAGGGTGGTGAGGCACCAGCACAAGCTGCCCAGGGAATCTGTGGCTGCCCCATCCCTGGAAGTGTTCAAGGCCAGGTTGGACTGGGCTCTGAGAAACCCATGGCAGAAGGTTGGAACAAAATGATCCAAACCATTCTGTGAGCTCTATGCCCTGGTTGATTGTCTTCAGGCCCTGTATCACTGGTTCCCTGAGCTCCAGGTTTGAGGAACGTGGGGCAGTTGCTCAAGAGGATGAGAAGTATTGTCTGAGGCTCAGCACTGTCTCATCTGTGATATGCTCGTATTGTGCTGGTGAGGTATATTTTGCAGGTTGAGAACCAATGGGAAGAAAAACAACACCCAAGGTTTTTTCAGCCATAAATCCTTTTCAGTTTTACACTTTAGTCAACATGATTTTAATCTCAGTGCAAATCTTTTAGAATAACCTCCTAATATGGAACTGGACTAGATGATCACTGTAGATCCATTCCAGTTGGGCTATTCTATTCCATTCTGTTCTGTTCTAATGCATTGCATTCCATTCTATTCCATTTCACTCCATTTTATTAATGTAGAAAATGAGCAAACCTTTTAGGTACTGGATCTTTATTTTCATACATAAATGCGGCCTATAAACAGCCTATTCCACAGTTTCTTTTGTCTTCAATTTACTGCAACATTTCAATGGTGTTCAATGGTACCCTTGCATGGGAAATAGTTCATGGGACCCCTAAACTGAAATCAATAGGACAATTCAATAAACACAAATGTCAAAAGATACACCTTTGCTTCTGATTCAGTTGTGAAAGTTTAAATTAAACTTGCGCTGAGAAGAACAAGAAAGCAGCCTTTCTTGGCACCAGTAATTACAGTCTGGGATGGCCCCAAAAGTCCTTGCTTTATTTTGAACCAGTCTGACAAACGGTGCAAGTAACACAACTGGAAAAGACAGAGCACTTGGCAAAAGGCTGCAAAATGGCAAAATCATTGAAAGTGCGTTATAAAACATGCAAGGAAGAAATACTCCCCCAAGCAGGACATGTCAGTTGCATGGGCATGGCTGAGAAAAACAGTTGCTTAAAGACTGTGACTTATGAACCTCTGCCATGGAGGCAGAAGAAGTGCCATAGGGGGTGGTTCAGATGGGGAACGGATTAAGCACGAATGTGCAGGAGGAAACTGGAAGAGTCAAGGAAAGTTTCTGAGGTGGAAGACGACATGCCCTAGGAAGACATGGAAAGTTGGGATGAAAAGAAATTCTCCCTGCAGACACAGACCTTGTCTATTATGTTCTACAGCATTTCAGGATTTAGGTTAGAGGACAATGCTTTTGTACTTTGCAAAAATCCTTCTTTTCAATAAGAAAAGACTATACATATACCGATATTTACACCTAGAATTGCTGTCATACTGATGCTTATATCACTAGATACATATACAGGTGTATATATGGAAATAAATTATTACACTGTGCTTTTGTATTATGCTGCTAATTTTCTTCAAAGGGATTGAAATGTTTATGAAAAAAAGAGAAGCTTATTAGGACATGAAGCAGGCTCTGCTGCTTTTAGTCTTAAATTATGGTTTGGGACACAGTTATTATAGTCCTCGGCTTTCTTTTTAGGTCATTCTTACTGCAGTTTGGAAATTGGTTACATATATATATACATTTAAAAGACAATTCCATTATCATCAAAAATTAAGATTTTTTTTTAACTGTCAGTCTCATTGACATCTTTTCCTTAATCTTTCAGAATTGAATATTTCCATCTCCTTATTTGAGATTGCTTTTTAGAAAGCAAGAAATGTTGTGGAGACGGATATTAAGTTTAGGAAAGACAAAATAAAAGAATTTTTCTGTGATAGCTTTTTTTGATGCCCTCATAACATTATTTTTTACAGTTTCACTTAATAGAAAAACCATTTTGGAAGAACCAAAAAGAACTAACTGTGTAAAGCAGAATATCCAGTTCTTGCCCAGGGCTGCTTATGACGTCAGTGTCCTAATAAATCATGATAAAAACAATGTTTCATATTCATAGGCCTGATATGGTCTGAATTTATGAAAATAAGCAAAATATAAGGGTAAAAATTATAGTTGTCACCAGTTTGCATGTGTGGGTACCCAGAAGGAGTGCAGGGATCAGGGTTAGGAGCCCACATGGAAGCTGATTCTCCCTAAAGACATGAAGGTCAACAAGAAGGGCTTCTACAGGCACATCTGCAGCAAAAGGAAGATCAGGAAAAATGTGGGTCTGCAGCAGAATTGAACAGGGGCCTGGTGAAAGATGACAGAAAAAATTGGGAAATCCATGCCACATTTGCCTTGATTTTTCCTGGTAAGATTTGCCTTCAGCAGTCACAGGTGTCAGAGATCAAAAGGAAAAGCTGGAGCAAGGAAGACTCACCATCAGCAGAGGAGGACAAGGTGAGGGAACTTCTAAACCAAGTGGATATATTCAAGTCTGGAAGACCTGACAAGATGTACCAGGAGTACTGAGGCAGCTGTGTGGTCATTCTCAACTACCTTTGAAAGGTCATGGTCATTCCTGAGGACTGGAAAAGAGCAAATCTCACTCTTATCTTCCAGAAAGAGCAAGAATGAGGATCCAGGGAAGTACAGATTGATCAGCCTGTCCTGGATCCCTGCAAAGCTCGATGGAACAAGTTATCCTGGAAAACCCTTGCAAACATACAAAGGACAAGAAGGTGATTAGTTATAGTGAACATAGATTTAGGAAGGGAAAAACATTTCTCCCCAGTCTGATAGACATCTGCACTGAACTAAATGGCTCAGTGCACAAGGAGGGAGCAGTGACTTGGAAAAATCTTTTGGTGCTGTCATAACCACCACAGACAGGGAGATCAAGAGTAAGCTGGATAAGTAGACAGTGAGGTGGACTGAAAACAGACTGGTCACTAAAAGGGGTCACTATTGGGCCAGTGCTATTAATCATCTTTCGTGGCCAAGATGATCAGACTGCAAAGTCTTCAACGATACAAAATTGGAAGGAGTAGTTGATATGAAAGGTGGTTTTGCTGCCATTCAGAGGGACTTCAGCAAGCTGAAGAAATGGGCTAACAGGGATCTCATGGAGTTCAGGAGATGAAAATGCCAAATCCTTTATGCAGAAAGTAGTAACTCCATGAACCAGTACAGACTGGGAATGATGGGGAAAGAAGCTTGGCAGGAAAAGACCAAAAAAGGTGGTCCTGATGGTCAACAGGATGAACATGACCCAGGAATGTGCCCATGCAGCAGAGGTGGCCGGGGACATCCCAGGCTGCATTAGGCAGAGCACTGTCAGCAGCACAAGGGTCCTTCCCCCTCTACTCAGCAGTGGTGAGAAAGATCTGCAACACTGTGTCCAGTGTTGGGCAACCCAGGGTAAAAAAGGGGTGGTCAGGCTGGAATGACTTATGAGAAATGTCAGCAAGATAGTGAAGTTCTTGGAGCTTGGGTAATTGAACACTGAAACAGGGGAACCAGAGGGGTTGTGGAGTCTCCATGCTTGAAGATATTCAAAATGTGACTGGATATGGTTCTGGGCAAGGTGGTCTGGCTGAACAGCTTTAAGCATAAATAGATAATCTCCCAAGACTCTGTGATACTGTAAAACCTGTAGACAGTAATTCTTTAATTTCACTTAAAATGTACCTTTTTTAACCAAAATCTAAACAGAAATGTAAATATAAATTCATTGCTTTTCTCTGTATTATGAGTCACAGAGAAACTGCTAAAATAATTTACAGGAACTATCCACAGGGGATAGGACAGATTAACTATCCAGCCTCTAGGAATAAAAATCATCAACATGGGCATCATGACAATGACTGAAAAGTGGCTGATTCTGCCTGAGTTGATCCTGGTTCAAACAGCAGTGGAGCTGTCACTTCCAACACCCACTGCTC
The DNA here is from genome assembly GCF_022539395.1 of Myiozetetes cayanensis. NCBI lineage: Eukaryota > Metazoa > Chordata > Aves > Passeriformes > Tyrannidae > Myiozetetes > Myiozetetes cayanensis. The sequence goes on along the minus strand of NW_026087411.1, from coordinate 111,306,211 downwards.
AACTCATTTCCACTGTCCTCCCAAAGCCCTCTCAGTGCACTAATATATTTTTAGAGCCTTCCATTTCTGTTTCCCTGTCACTTTCTGTCCCCATATTCCATGCTATTAGTTTGTATCTATGCACATGATGAGACAGTGTGGAATTTTATTGGCATGACTCGGGCTGACAACCACACGCATGTGCAAGGGATGCAAAGCTCCCACCTTTTTATCCTCCTGCTTTTTGTCAGACAGTAATTTAAAGTGGAATAGTCGCAATACATTTTCACTGGAGAAGTAAACAGATAAAAGTAAGAAATGTGTCTATAAAATAATTTGGGAAATTATAGGATATTCCTCATACCTCGTCCAAATTCTATAACCCTCTTTTTTTAAATTGAATATGCTTTTTCCTCCTCAGTAATCCCGTGTGAATCCGTGAAAGAGGTTTTCTGAAGAGTAGAAATGTACTTTGTGGATATTCACTGTCTACTTAGTCATCAAAATTAAATGTTCTTTTGTGGATGTACCTATGGTTTTCCACTGACAGTGAAAAAAGTCCAGACATGTAATCTGAACACAGAGAATATCGCCTGCCTTAACCAATGGACATAGTGAACATTCCCTGGGCAAATTAAGCTGATAGTATCTGGCCCTGAAGTGTCATAGCAAACCATAAGGATTTTTTAATATGACTTTCCTCATGTCATATAGAAAGAACATGGGAAAAAGGAAGAGGTGTGACTTGGAGATCATTCCATCATCCCCTTTCATTGGCTGCAAAGATGTGTAGGCCATAAACAAAGAGAATTACTTTGGAAAGATTTGAAATGGAGATTGTGCTGGAACAACAGAGGCTTTTGAAACCTGTTAGAATGTGTAAATGGATTCAGATGAGGTCTCCAAAAGTATTTCATAACTAATGATTATGGACCAAAGAATGTTTTTGATCTCTAATAACTGGCACCGGTGAAGACTCAATTTATCCTCATTAACCAAAGATCTTGACCAGTAAACAAATGCAATATTGCTTTCAGTAGGTGAGAAATATGCTTGAAAGGAGGAGGAATGAAAGGGGAAGAAAAGAAGATATTTTATATGGTTTCCTTAAATAAAGGTTGAAAATTATATAGAAATAGCTTTGTGGATTCAGAAGGGAAACATCTGCCTTTTCCTTTGAAGAAAAGGACTATTATCACATGGTAGTGATTCTTGTGCAGGGTCAGAAGTTGGACTCAATGATCCTTGTGGGTCTCTTCCAGCTCAGGATATTCTGTGTTTCTGTGATTCTATTTAGATCATCTCCAGCCAATAAATACATGGTACAATTTTAGTACAGTCTGCTTGGATAAAGTTGACCCCAAGAGCAAAGAGTAGATAAATTTTAAATCACCATTGGAATTGAGCACAGGTTAAACACTATCATTCAGAAAGTCTGTGAGATACAGTACCTATACCAGAATCTTAAATTTCCAGGAAGGATATAAAAATAACAGTAAAAATATACAAAATAACAGCAAAAATAAATTTTCCAAGAGCAAGCTATCCTGAAGATTTCCTCCACAAAGAAATAAATGTTAACAGGTAGTTTATTCTCTCAGATCTAGCAGTGTAATCTGCAATAATATGGGACATACAGCAGGAGAATTGTTTCCTTATTCCTCATTCCAAAACAACTTGTGTGTTCTTGAATTGTGCTGCTACTTCTGGTTTTTTTTTGGGTAGTGACATTGTCATCCAAATTCCTTTACAAAGCCCTAAGAGATCATGGAGCAAAAATCATTATAAATCTATGAAACACTTATCTTCTTTCATCATCATTGTACCAATAATCTTTGCTGCCCTTTGTATTAAATTTTCTACTTATAGCACCTGCAGTACTAAGATTACCAGGAATTTTATTGCAATGACACATAATTTTTTGGTGCCAGTGCTTTGACACTATTCCCAGAGGGTGAACTTTTTTACATCACCTGGACCAACTTACTGTTGACAAAGAAATAAGTCACTCCCTATGATGCCTAAGTAAATATTTAAAACCTTAAATTTATTATGTATTCTTGAAAATCTCAGTTGAAACTTTTGCAGAAAAACTGCAACATATTTCTTATTTATGGATCATTAATTTATTGCAAGCTGCTGGTGGGTCATTTTTTTACAGAGTATTGAGAAACAAGGTGCTGCTCACTTGAAGTGGTAAATATTACAAAGTATCTGTGGACATGCATTTTGAATACAAATCAGAAAATTTCCATTACATATGCAATCTCCTTTTTTCATTTCCCATTATACACTCAGCAATATTATTGAAGAAACAGAGTTTTATAAAAGCTCATACAAATGCTCATTTCCTCAGTCTACGATCCGACACAAGGAAATACTGATAAGGTTATCTGCTTCTTTTATTGGACTTATTAATTTTGCTGAATATATTCCAAGACATGATGTATCCTTCAGAGCAGTCTAATGCAGAACTCAACATTAGAGGAGGAAGGAAAACATGCTTATTGTGCAGTGCTGTGATAGGTCAGCTTTTGAACTTCAGAACTGCTGGTGTTCACAATTTCTGAGTGGCAATTATTCAGTATCTCCAAAAAGTAGCTTAATGTACACTGAAACAGCTCAAGTATCACAGATTCTTGCATGTGTCCTGTAAAGCATTTCAACTCAATAAAGGAAAAATAAATTTCTTAGCATAAGGTCAGTGGGGCAATAAAAACTAACCCATAGCATTTTACTGCCATAGAGAAGCTGCCACCTGATTCCGGCTGTTTTATTCCTGCTTGTTCAAAATGTTAATAAAAGAGTTTGTTCTGTAGTAATGCCTGCTGCCTTCTCCTGTAAAGTTATAGATATATAAAATGTTTCAAACATATTTATGTAATTTATATAGAGAATTATATATATATGCATATAAAAAATATATACATAACTACAATTATATGACATTGTTTTCCTACATTTAAAAAAAGAGATCCTCTCCAGGACTCTCTGTGCAGAAACATATGCACACAAGCAACCTATGGGTCAAATGCTTTTTGGGCTTGATAGACTTATTGAGCAGGAGCAGCTGAAACATTCAGCACATGCCATTGTCCCATTGTACAGGGCCATCTCCAGGACATCTGCCCAAGACCTGTAGATGACCTTTGCAGGAGAAGTCTCTGTTGAAAGAAGCTCAAATTTTCATTAGCTCAGTGAAAAAAATTAAGAATTTGAAAAAGTCAGAATTTACCTCACTGATATCCCAGAAGATTGACCTGTTTTTCTTCTATGAAAATATCTTGTACCCAAACATTTACATCTTGGGCCTAATGCTCAGTCAAATCGGAATGCCTCTTCTTTTTTTTTTGCAGAAACAAAGTGAACTGGGGAAGAAGGAAGCATAAAGTTCTTTCAGTTCTATGAACTGCTTTAGCATCTCTCTTTTATTGTCTTATTATATGTAAATATATATACATGTGCATCAAAATATTATATATAAGTAAATATTAGCGATCAGGTTCTACATACATATGAATGTGTGGAGCATGTCCATGTTGGATGTCCCACACCAGACCTTTGTAGAACGACCTCATTGTAGATTGGTCTCACTGGAAATACTGAGGGCCGAAAGGGCTTCAGGTTTAAATAATTCTCTTGCCCTTCCAGGTGGTTCATCACTCCAGGTCAAGTTCAAGATACATTGATGAAGTAGCTTAAGGGAAGGTCACAGAGCTGCAGCTTCCCTTCCCTAGAGTTCCAGGAAAGTAGGATATTTTGTGGCTAGTTGGGATTTCATAGCAGTTATCAGACAGGACTAAGACTACTGAACAAAACAAGAGACCAAACCTTATTTAAAATCAAAATTATGTTTCCAGTGTCTGGAGCAAGATGTTTTCCATTTGCACAAAGTGTTTTAAAGCAATAATTTTTGTCCTTCTGCTATTTGAAGTATTTTTCTGTAGGTGTCATAACTTTTTCTAATACTTTGTATGGCAAGTTGGATTTCTTTGTTTAAACGAACAGCTTTTGTTACCTGTGCTTACACTGAATAATTCCATTCAACAGAGCTTTTCTATTATCCTCTCTGCTCAGCACTTAGGAGCATCTCAGCCAAAATACTTTATGATTTTCTGGTTTTGTGTTTTGCTTCTGTGACAGGGAATCATCCAGTGAAACTGATCCTTCTCAGGAGCTGTGTGGTTGTTTTGGAAACTAGAAGGTTGGAAAAATGTTTAAAAAAAAAAAAAAGACTTGCAGGATACCTCTCCCGATGAACCCTTGAGGAGAGAGGGCTGGAAATGATCATCTATTTTAAAAAAGATATGATGTTCTTTCACATGCAAATTACCAGAGATCCAACTCACATAGTTCATATCCCAATAGGAGGAAATACAGCAGAGCTGACAGATGTCATCAGTTGACTTAAATGACTGCATAAAAATTCACAACGTAAGTCTTTTATCTACAAACCCTGCATGTTTTAAAAAAAAAAGAAAACTGTGCCAGTGGTTATAGGCTCTTACTTTGACTGCTAAGCCTTTGTCACCTGCAATTCCATGGATAAACAGTTCTGAATTGTGTGACTTACTCAACAATATCAATAATTGGAATATAGAATGGTAAAGATATAGATTTTTAAAACAACAAAAAAAAATTACTCCTGTGCACGCATGTTTCTTTGTGATCCAACGTGCAACATTTTTATAGGCTGTATGTCTGCAAGAACACATATATAATGATGTTTAATGTGTAGTTGAGAGCAAAATTATTGCAGTTTTATATATATAGTGAAGCCATATAACAAAAGAGCAGTAGCTGGTGTTTGCCCTTATATGAGATGCAGTCATATAATGGAGAGCCTTAAAGCAAAGGGTTTACTGTACTTTGGGAATTAATCACATAAACTATAAATTGGGTTCAACAGGCTGGCTGGGTAAATAGGCGCAGCTAATGAGGACACTATGAGATCTTATAAGAGCGCTGAGTGCCCCAGGACAAAAGTGCCGAGCTGCACCTGATGGAAAACTAGAAGACATCAAAGCATAAAGGATTAGTGCTCTCACAGTGTTGAGAAATGGCCAGGGGGAGATTCACCAACTTATTACCCACATCCAAGCTAATCCTGTTATCTGCAAAATATGACTGTGTTCAGGAACTGCCACCACCTAAACTTGCAGGAGACTAATTCTGTGTTTACATGGACAAAAGTGCGGGGAATTTTCAGCCGGGAGAAGAATATGAGAGATGAGAATTTTTAAGGGTTTCCTTTGTGTCGAATGCTTGAAGAAGGGAAAATATAAAATTAGTTCTTCAATGGTTGCTCTGTATCCTATACGGATATCCTATAGGACAGAAACCCTTTTCTGGGGATACAGGGCAAAAGTCACATAAAATTTGTTCTCCCTTGTTTAGCTGGAATGTAGTGGCACTTTGCTAAAAGAAAATCAAAATACATTGAAAGTACCTTTGAAGATGAGAGGGATTGATAGTCCCCCAATATCCCTGCCCAGGAAATCTTTTGTGCAGCAAATGTCTGCCTGATGTTTTTTTCAGTGCAATAAAAGAAGGTGAAAAATATCCCAAGGTCCTTGCCAGCACACCACAAAATATAATTCATTATCCAGCCTAAGGTATGTGAGTTGGCTTGAAAGTTTTGGGAGAGATTTATAATTACCAGTGCTAGAAATATAATTTTTTTCATACCAAAGATCCATCTGGTACAATCACCACCTCTGGTGAACAATGGACCCTATTTTTCAATTTGAATAAAACAGAAATGGACCCAAACAGCACCTCTTGGAGCAGAGGATTCCAGGGAAAAGCGAATAATTTAGGGAAAAGGTCTTTAATTTATATTTAATCTAAACACCCAATATGTTCCTTCCAGTGGCTCGTCAGCACCAAGGCTGGCTGCCTTCAGGGCAGAGTTTAGGCCTGATTACCCAGGCAAGCCCATGGCTAAGCATTTATATGGCATTAAGGAACACCCCCGGCACACGGGTCTTGCAGGCAAGGATTTATCTAGCTATCTAAGGGAAATGATTAATTTTGTAGGTTTTAAGTTTTTAGGGATGTAAGAATGCCAGAGTGCCTGGTGATGGAAAAGACTCATTGTGAGGATGGCATTGCCTGCAGGCTCCCCTTGGCTCTCTCGCTGGTGCTGTTTAACAGCACCATACCCAAGTTGTGAGAATATTGCAATTAGTGGCCTCCGTGGTGAGTTGAAACTGGTGATTACCTCTTGTCAGTGAATCAAAGTAATAGGGGAAGATCGTTGTGGGGACCCCAGGATACCTCTGGAAGCAAATTAATACCCTTAACTTGCACATCAGCCCTTCCCACTTGGGTCCTTTCTAACCCTGGCTGCCTCTGGAATTCTTTTTTTACTTCTCCGTTAGCATCAACAGTCTGGTAACCAGACCAAAAACAATCACCAGCAAACTCCTTGACTATTTACTGTTTTTCAACCCAGACATTAATGGATCCTCCTCTTCTCTCTATAAACACATATCTCTTGATGGTAGAGAAAGGCTTTTTCAGTCAAAGGTTGGACTTGATGATTTTGGAGGCCTTTTCCAACTTTAATGATTCTGTGATTCTGTGAAATGACCAGGAAATAGATCAAGGGATGTTCACTGGATGTTCCTTCATTCATATAACTATAACAGATACCAAAATTTCTCAAAGGCTTCTTGATTTTACGGAGTTCTTTCTTTCGAAAAGCAAAAAATATTTTGCCTTTTTGTTTGTTTGTTTGTTTTTGTTGGTTTTTTTTTGTTTAAATATACGTAAAAGCTCCACTTCTACCTTTAGGAAGATGTCCTTTACTGGATGGTGAGGCCCTGGCACAGGTTGTCCAGGGAAGCTGTAGATGCCTCATCCCTGGAAGTGTTCAGGGCCAGGTTGGTTGGGGCTTGGAGCAGCCTGGGCTAGTGGAACATGTCCCTAGTAGGCAGCCTGGAACTGATGTACTTTAAGGTCCCTTCCAACTCAAATTATTCTGTGATACCATGACTCTGTGATTTTTTTTTTTTTTCCTAATTGGGATCTCTCTTCCTTGAGTCTTGCTTGAGATAGTTTTTTATTTTATTTCTCTTGAAAATATGCAAAAAAAAATTGAAAATGTGTCAATTGTTGGATTCAAAGCCAAATATTTTAATTTTGTCAGGGTAAAACTCCTTTGAATTCAATTCAAGATATATCCATTTGGCTTTTTAATTTACAGAAAACTGTTTTGCAGTTTTTTAAGCTTCCTAAGAGATTTGAAGATCCATTACAGTCATTTCCCTAGCTAGGTGTTTCAGAGAGCTATCAGTGAGGTGAAGAAAAGCTTCAGCTAAGACACAAATTGCTAGGAAAAAAAAATAAAAAGAGAGAAACCAATAGAATAAAGAGGAACAGACTTGTAGCCATTAAAAAATGGAGTAGTTTTATGAAACCCTGATAATCATATAAATTTCTTCATGTTCTTCTGATTATGAGCTGAAAAATATTTCTACATTTCTTAGTTTTTCATCTTGTTTAAACCAAAACAAAAGGACAAGACAAAATACTGTGGATTCAAAATAAGAAGGAAAACAAAACCTGATTCCTGCCTGGAACCTGTAAGTGCCAACATGAAAGTCATAACAACTGTTTCCCTTCTGGTTTTAGACCTTTGCTGATCTAATGGGAATCAGGAATGAAAATTAATAATACCTACTAAAAATTTTGCTTTTGTTAATGATTTGACATACTGAAGCACAATTCTGGATGAGAGAACAGAAGCCTCAGAAAAGATGCTGACAGCTAAATTAAAACATGAAATTTGAGGCTATTACTTATACAAATTTTATATTTAACCTGAAATTGAGGAGTGTTAATGAAAGATAAATGTTTTATTGAAGATTTTCTGATTTTGAATGCTTGGTGGTTTTGGCTTTGAGTTCAAGTTGTGACTGTTTTTATCTTCTGACCTCTTGCCAGAATTTTTTTCTCCCCACCCTGCCTCTCTCCCCAAGCAAATTCATTTGCAATAATCCTAATATGCTTCACTATTTTTAATTTTTCAGAAGTATAGATCACCTCTTCACAAATAAAGTTATCATAAGAATTCACAAATTTGCATCTTGAGCTTTAATTACTTCTGAAGTTCATGATGCATAGATCCCAAAATTGACCCAGGTTCACCCAAAATGCATAGAATCGTAGACTCAGGAAATATCCTGAGCTGGAAGGAGCCTGCCAGGATTGTTGAGTCCAATGAACAAAGGCAACAAGTCCCTGATGATTCCAGAGTGAATCTGTACAGGTTTTTTTTGGCCCTGGGCAGACATCAGCTCCATTTGGTGATCCTCACCTTATTCAACTAATATGTGCACTTACAGATTTATGTAAACATGTTTTGCAGCTGAAGAAAAAGTAAAATTATGTAGGTCAATAATTCCTCCCCTTCCACCTGTTCCCCTTTCCCCAAAACATATCAAAAAACACTGAAAACACTTAGTTTATACTGCTTAGATTGAAAGGATTTTTTTTTCCTCTGTAGTCCAGTCTGGATCACGAAAAGTGACAATAGTGGAGTCCTTAGCTTGCCCCTAAGTCCTTCTAGAATTAACTCTACGAAATATTTTGTTTCTGTTAACTAAATATTGTGCTTTCATTTCCCAAAGCTATGAAAAATGTCAATATAACAAATTTCAAACTACCAACGAATTTTCTCTTTGTAGCTGCAGAACTATGGTGACTTTAGTTTCTCTATATTGATGTTTTATGCTTTTGAGAAGCCCAGAGAAGAAAAAAAGTCAGTTTAGTTTCCGTGATTTCTGGGCTCCTCAGGACAAGAGAGGCAAGGGCCCCTTGGAGTGGGTCCAGTGGAGGATGACAAAGATGCTGAAGGGACTGGAGCATCTCTCTTATGAGGAAAAGCTGAGGGAGCTGGGTATGTTCAACCTCAAGAAGAGACACTGAGAGGGGACTCATCCATGTCTTTCAAGGTCTGCAGGGAGGGGGCAGAGGATGGACCAGGCTCTGCTTGGGGGTGCCCAGCAATGGGACCAGAGGCCACGGGCAGAAACTGATGCCCAGGAAGTTCCACCTGAACATGAGGAAGAACTTCTTTGCCGTGCAGTGACTGAGCACTGGAACAGATTGTCCAGGGAGGGTGTGGAGTCTCCCTCACTGGAGATCTTCCAGAACCATCTGGACACAATCCTGTGCCGTGTGCTCTGGGATGGCCTTGCTTAAGCAGGGAGGTTGGACCAGATGGCCCACTGTGGTCCCTCCCAGCCTGACCCATTCTATGATTCCGTGATTCTGTGTGCATTTAAGAGACATGTGACAAGGCATTTACCTCACTTAACCTTTTAGAACTAAGTAAAAGGTAGTTCTCAAAGTTTTATTCAGTGGGGTTCTTGGCTTAAGAGTATCTACCCAAATAACTGCATGTATTTGCAGCATATATAACTATATATGGGCTGGTCAGCTTCTGTAGTCTGCTGGAACTGTTGGTGTGCAACTCATACACAGATATCTAAAAGGGTGACTTAAAGATATCTGTAGTTAGATTAGGTGAATTCTACCTTTTCCAACCACTTTATTCTCTTCATTATCTGAGCCAGGAATGCCCACACTTCATCTTTTGTTTTTCTGTTTCATAGCAATCTTTTCATACCCAAAACAGAAACGTTCTCAGGGACTGGCTGGTGTGTACCTTTGAGTTTTTCATAGACTCATGGAAGGGCTTGGGTTGGAAGAGACCTTACAGATTATCTGATTCCAACCCCTCTGCCATGAGCAGGGACACCTTTCACTAGACCAGTGTACAGATGCTACCAAATATTTTGGATTGTCCTCGTGTCAGGGCACCTGATGCTCTGTTCGCTCACCTTGGTATAGGACAATTCATACCCTAGTGAAGAGATTAAGTCTGGACATTTTAAGTTCACTTTCAGCAACGTGAAGTTAAGCAGTGAAAAACTCATAAAACTAAGTCGCATTTTGCAAGGTACATTCAAAATTTTGGGATAGACTGAGGAGCAGGAAAGGCCTGAGGTGAGCAGTGTCTTTTAAAGAGCCGTCAATGTACTCTGGGCCTGCTTATGGCCATGTTTGGCTGGAAAGCACTAATTAGATTAGATATACTTGGCTAGAAGGCAGAAAGCTTAAAACATTAACTTTTTAAACATGTGCATACATTTAGAATATAACGTATTCTGCTTTTTGGAGGTATACTCTGAGTAAATATCTTGCCAGCATGATGTTATCCCTTAATTTCTCATGTGAAAATACTCTGTTTCAGAGTCAAATCCTGCTATTGCACACACAAACACACACACACACACACTTCTTTTTCACAGTGTTCAGAGAAGAGCGTGGATCCAAAGATAGTACTAATATTTTCTGTTTTTCAATTAGGAAATACATAGAAATACTATACACTTATTGTCACTTCGAAAATATTGGAGGGATTTTTAAAGATTTTTTTTTTATTTTTAATTCATTTGTTTGTTTATGATAACTGAGGAGAGGGCTATATAAGCAAATTTTTTTTCTTCAGTAGGGATTGCTCAAAGCTTCTAAACAGTGTGGACAACCTTGAATTTTGTTGTCTTAGCAGGAGGTGATGGACAAATGCATGATCCCATGGCAATCTACCTTCATGGTTTACCATTCCTGTACTTGTTTTTTTTCTGGAGCACACAAAACCCCTGCCTAAACATGCAGGGTTACAGAAAACAGAACAGTCAGAATATCTTCTCTTTGGGAATTGTATAAACTTGAAAAACTCTACTACTGTCACTAAAAATTACCTCTGGGAAGAACTGAGAACAATATTGGGTCAAACGAGAGTGAAGTGGTGATTTGTACACTGTGGAGTTAAAATGGAGGAATGTTTGTGGGATCACTTTTTGTAGCATCCACAGGTAGAAGTTCTTTGTTTACCTTTTAATTTGAAACAACGTAATGGATAGAGTGAAAAAGAACAGCCAAATCCAGCAGGTTTTGTTCACCTCTGTGTTCTGTGTCCATCCAAAGTAACTTCTGGGTTGATTTTCAGGTTTTAGGGATTTTTTTTTTTTAAAGAGAAGGTCCTACAAACTCATGGGAACTTGAGGGATTTTAAATTGAGGAATATAGTCCAAAATTAATTATTCTGGGATTTAGAATTCCTTAGAAGTTCCTTTTCTGAGACTTAGGTTCAAAACCTTAATCTATTGGACATTTATAATGGGTCTTTGGGAGATCTGCATTTAGGAAAGTCAACACCCTATTCTACATATTGTAGTTTGAAATTATGCCATTAGGCTTTTGTTCTACACTCTGGGCATTCCTGAAAATAAAATTCACAAATAAACACAGAGTTTGGACAGTCACTGGGGATTTGAGATCTTGGGCTTCAATCTTCTGAGGAGGTGGCTGTCTGAATCTCACCTGCAAACTCATCTTTTCTTTCAGGCACTTTTAATTTCATAGGATTTGCAGTTCTCAGACAATGTTCGAATGAAGAATTTAGAAGGTTTTAGGGTTTTTTTTTTAACCTGCTCCACTTCATAGACAGTGGATGTGATCCTTCTGTGCTCTTTCAGGCATTATCTGTAGTACGAAAGTAATGAAGCTGTAGAAGAGAATTTTTCCACTGTTTGTAAGGAGAAAGTAGGATATGTGGTAATCTTAAATCAGGTGAATCCTAACCCACTAACTGGGACAAGCTGTTGTGTCAATAGAATTGCCTATTTTGTAAATCTTTATTGGCTTTATATGTGCACCTTTGTTCATCCCATCTGACTGAGCTGCCTTGGATTGGGATGAAATTGTTCCAGGGTCCTTCTGTAGCCAATGGAGTTTGATTTATGCTTCCATAGATTTAGATCTCAGCTGAACCTCCTTGATCTCTGGGGAGCTCATTTCTGTGCTTGTTGAACAGAAGGCATTGGAAAAACTTGGAACAGAGAAATTTGGCGTGGAACTCATTCCCTTTCAGTTCAGCCTAAATTAGTTTGCAGGCCACAAGTCCTTTATCCCTTAACAGGGACAGATTGCTTCTCTTTCAGGACTGGCTAATCCTAAATATACTTAAATCCCTTCCTGTTCCACTGAAACTTCAGGGCTGCTTTAACCATATTCAATTTAGGGAAGTGTGAAGTAATCCAGGGTCCTGTCTCCAGGACAATGTTGGTTTCCTAATTCCTGAAGGTCTAATGTAACAGACTCGTGCATTTGGGAGATTGTTCAGATTTGTGCCCCCTTCTCATCTCAACATCCTGAATACCAGCCTGAGTTAGCCTTCCTCCAATCTTTTTACTATATAATTCCATGGATTTTGTGTCCTCTCCTCCTCAAGTACCTAAAGAGAGGATACTAGATAATCTGGAAACTAAAACATGAGGTTAATCCACATCAGGTTGATCAGAACCTTGAATTTAGATCTCCTAATTCACCATTACCAAAATACAAGTTAATAATATTTGCATCCCTAAAGGGGGTTAGATGACTTGCATCCCAAAATACCATGTGTTCCATACTGATTCCTTGTACTCTTGGCAGAAGAAAGTCTACTTAGATTATCCTGTAAATGTTCCTAGAGAATAATAAGGAAGTATTACCATTAGGCAGACCAGAATGTTTAGAATTAGTACAGAAAATTTAGGTGGTTATTTAAGACATACTGAACCAGTCCAAGTGCTGAAAATATCAGTAACAAAGTTTGGACCTAGGCCAGGTGACAGGTTTGCACCTTTTGACACTTAAAGGCTTAATTTTTAGCAAAGCAACAACCAGAGGAGTTGTACTGAAGTCTGCTCCAGCCCTTAGTTCATCTATTCCCCAGTTCCCATTTTTAAAATGTGAGTATTGATGCAGTGGCTGTGAGATTACATCTGTTGAGGATAATGAAGTGTCCATATGCTGTGGTGATGGTTATCATCCAAAGACTCAGGAAAGGAGTGGCCTCAATAAATTGCTGAACAAATTTACTCCTGACAGGGCTGTGAGATCAAGCCCTAAAGCCAAGATATCACAGAAGTCTTGGCAAACAAATCAGATATGCTGTGTCTCAGAAACGACGCTGCTCTGCAATGGATAGGGCTTCTCCTCCTTGCAGCACTGAAAAACCTCCGTGGTTGGAACAGGGACATCTCGGGGTTCCCTAAATTGTACCAGAGTCACAAAGGTAGCAAGAGGTGACTTTATCTCTGTCCTTGCTCTGGGCTGAGCTTTCTTTACTGTCCCTTGCACGTTAAGTTCAGCAAAGCAATATGAATAAAGCTCCGTGTGTCTGGGGACCAAGAGGTAATTCAGGCTCCCTGAAAAAGAATTTAAACAAAAAAAGAGTATAGGCTAAGGAATGTTTCTGAGGAAAAGTTGTTCCCTTACTCTTAGAAGGATACATAACCCTGAACTGTCACAGTTTGCATAGTGCTGTGTAGGGGCTTTTAATGAGCATTGAAGCCAGAAGGCTTTCCTACTATATTTGCCTAGTTGGCATTACCTTTCCATGGTTCTAGGTGAAGTGGTAGGACAATACCCACAATTCCTTCAGCTCCCAACCCGCTGCAGCTCCAGCTATAGTAGCTGACAATGTAATACTCATTCAGCAGCTGATTATAATTAAAAATATCAGAATAATTAAAGTCCTCAGCTTGACAAGCAGAGCCATAACTTTGCCTTCAGACATTCCTCTCTAATTAGTTAATTAATCCTAATGCAAATTATAAGCAATAATTAGTCAGCCAAGCTTGACATAAAAGTCTGCTGACTTAGAGCTAAAAGGCTTTTCTGGTTGTTGGTTTGCAGCTTCTTAAGGTGTCTTTTGTCCACTCATAGTTTTTGTGTCTCCAGTCCTGCTAACTTGGTGCTGATATATGGATATGCAAATGAGTTTGCAGAGTGAGAAAACACAGCTATAAAAATTTACACTACCAAAGGCACTATTTTATTTGCTTAATAAACTGGATAGTCATAATGTGTATAGAATATAAATAAAACATCACATATGCATTCTAATATAAGCAAGTTTTTGTACAAATACATACAATGAAGAACTTTCCCATTTCCGTGTTTAGCAGAATATATTTGCCTTTAGATGGTTTGAGATGTTCTGGTCAATGTCATAACGTAAAAGCCATTGTGATTCTAAGATGAAGCAAGGTTCCGATCTCCCATATCATAAATGAAATCAAATTCTTTTGTACCAGGACAACAGGTATTTGATTCACATTTTTCCATAGGTTTTTAACAGATCAGGACTCTGTTAAAGTGAGATAATTTGAATTATCATCAGATAAATCAAAAGTGTGAATATTGCATTTCACAGGGCAATGCTGCTAATATTGGTGTGTTGCATTCCTCAAAGCCACAGTGTTGACATATCACAGCAATAATCCTGATTGACTTGGAACACTCATGGATGTTTTGGTATTTATTCTTTTAAAGCATTTTGTCTGAAAGTGTTCTTATTTATATTAAAAAAAAAAAGTTACAGTGCTTAAAAAAATGGGAAGAAAAACATGAAAAATATATTCAGAATGCATAAAGACCTTGTGGTGAGAATCGTTTTTCTAAGAGAGTGATAATAAGTACATTTTTTATATTAGAAATTTCTTTTATTGTAGCTTCTCATGTAGTTAAAGGTAAGTGAGATCAAAAGATAAGACACCTGCCTCTCTATTATTATACTCCTGGTCTACTGGAAGGTGTCGCTGCCCATCGCAGGGGGGTGGAATGAGATGATCTTTGAGGTACCTTCCAAGGCAAACCATTTTCTGATTCTATGATTCTGCTCACCTGTTTTTTTGGTGATGGTTTAATCATGTTAAATATTATGGCTATGAAGAATGAAACCCAGAAGCCTGTGTTTAACCTGCACTTTTCTGAGCCAAAGCAGTTCCTTTCCCTGTTCTAGTAACAGAGTATTGAGAAGAGAAATAAAAAAGCTGGTGTCAGGATAAAACCAGATTAACTTATCTGAATTCCCCTGAATTTGTAACATTTTGACTCAGTCTAGACTTTTAAGCATCTTTAATGAAGCTTAAGCAAAACTTTAGTCAAGCCCCATTTTTATTCTTTAATCCTCATCTCACTTTAGCTTAACTGTCTGAGCTCTGGAGAATAAGACCCAAATAGACGTTTTCTAGACTTAGAGAAGAAGAGAGATTCATATTGTAGTCTAGCCAGAATCATCCCTGGGGACACTGATCTTTTTTGCACTGTCTACAGAGGGAAGATAAGGTGATGATAGCCCCAAATTAAGCCTCTCAGTTAAGTGCCTAAAGCTGGGTGAGAAAATCTGAGCCTTGTTAAACAACTTGGATGTTCCAAACTTGGATGTCATTAACTATTTATGGTGTTGCCCTACTGTCTCTCTATTCACTTGGTGAAACAAATAAAATAGAGCAGGGGCTAATATTTTATAAATTGCACAATGGATTTCAAAAAAGCTCTTTTCAGGCATTTTCATCTTTGAATTTACAGGCTGCGCAGAGAAACCCAAATGATTCAAGAATGATCAGGTAAATTGTCAGGGACTTGTTGAGCATTTCTTGAGGCCATTAAGGAATGTAGATTCAAGTACCGAAAATGCAGATGAGAACTCTTTTTTTCTACCTTTCCATTGGCAAAATTAGTATACAAGAATGTGGAACTTCTAAAGATAGAATCACACAATTACATGAGTTGGAAGGGACCCTTGAAGATCATCCAGTTCCAACCCCCTGCCATGGGAAGGGATACTTTCCACTAGACCAGGTTACTCAGGCTCACACCCAGCCTGGCCTTGGATACTGCCAGGGATGGGGCAGCCAGAGCTTCTCTGGACAACCTGTGCCAGGGCCTCATTATACCCTGAGTGGGAGATAGAGTAATCCCTATTAGTCAAAGTGCCCAGAAATAAATGAGAAGAACCATCATCCATTGACAATTACAGCTCCAGACCCTCCTCTGCTCTTCCTTCACTCCTTTCAGCAGGTGTCAGGAAATTTCTGGAGTTAATGACAGGAATTCCTGACCCTCGAAGAAACTGAAGGGGAATCATCTACATTTAACTGTTGCATGTGTTCTGAAACTTAGCAAGGTTTCTTTCCCCACCACCACCACCCCTGACTTGGCTTTCATTATGCAACATTTTAGATGTGTGAATTATTTTTCCACTAATGAGAAGTGCAGGGATTTGGGGTGCCAATGGAAAGTAGTAGGAAATTAATGAGAGATGGGAAACAAGGTTAGATTTTATTTTTTCCCAGTATGCTTGTGTATGAATGGGAGTTAGTCTGTTGTATCAAAGGGAGAATAGATTAAGCATTTTGGAATGCACAACCCAAGAGGGATAGTTAATCCTGTTTTTGACAATCACAAATGTAATACGTACAAATGAGGGGAAGCATTATGCATGATTTTCCTCATTTTACATACAGCACAATATGTTATTTTCCAGCTCTTAATTCACATCTTCATTAAGCAAAACTGCTCTAAGTCGAAATGGAGCATGGTGTGGATTTGGGAAAGAATTAAGATCTTGACAATGATAGGTTAAGTTTTCTTTTCTTTTTAAAATATTTTAGAATATGAGCCTTTCATTCGCACAGAAAAATATCTGATAAAGAAATGTGTCAATCAGGCTTAGTTTGCTGGGCTAGTATTTACTGGCTGGGCCACCAGCTGTAACTGGTGTAACTTGATGTCATGCCCAGACAGTGTAGGCATCTGCTTTTCTTCCAGGAAATTAGCAGTTCAAGAACACCCTTTTTCTTCTAATATATATATCAAGGCTGAAATCCTAGTTCTGCATGGTTTATTTCCCCCCATCTTCCTATCCTTCCTGCCTCTGTTGGCATTCCATATAACCAGATTCCACATATCCCATACTTCCTTCCCAAGATTGGACTCTACCCTTGGCCATGGCCAGGAGCTTTCTTGGATGATATCCCTCAGGAACCACTCTAGTACTTCTTGGGGCCTTTGATTTGCAAAGAGTCAAATGAAACATCTCCATGTGATTTATGCTTGCTGCCGCTTCAGAGCTGCTCTAAATCTTTGTGGGAGATCAGTTTGTGTCTTAGCCAAACCCAACATGTTGTAACCTCACCCACTAGTGCTGACTCCACACCAGGGAAGATGCCCTTAGGCTCCAAAGAAAGAAAGAAATAGAATTTTTTCACTTCTTCATTTAAGAGTGTCATGATTTTAACTGTTTACCCTTTATTTAACAGGCAAATTAAAATTGTCAGAGTAAACATGTTTCTATATTAAAAACCGCTGCAGTTGTTTCAGGTTAATTATTGTCAAGATTGGTACAAGATAAAGCAAGATAGTTATTAAACATTAGCTGGAGAGATGTTTAACAGCGGGGTTCTCCAAAAAAAAAAAAGAAATACTGCTTTCTTCTTTAAAATTACTAAATACTAAATGTGTCCTTAGAAGCCACTGACTAAACAGTTACACCATCGTGTTATTGTTACTGAACACTGGAATACAAAAAGGAAGTTATATTTTTTTCTCAGGGGTAAAACAAGACAATTTTTTTGCAGTATGTAGTTGTAATAACCAGTAAAATTTGACCTGATTTGAATTAGATGTTATTGTTGGGATTGATAATGCTTATTTTTAGTTTTCTGTTAGTTAGCACCAGGTCTAGGTCAGTTGTCAAGTTTCCCTCTACAGTTACTGGGATGAGGTTCACTTTAAAGATTTCACTGTTGAGGAACATGGAAGCTGAATTCCATACTGATTTCCAGTACTACTGTAGTGGCTGTTCCACATCAGGCAGGAAAACAGCCAAAATCAAGGAACTGCTTTCAAAGGCTGTAGCAAAGCAACACAAGAATATGTGCTCTTGATAAAGTGAACACAAAACTCCCTGTCAGAAAGTTGGAAACAATGGGATGTCCTTATGGTAACTAAATTATAAGGTCTGTAACATGAGAAATGCATGTTTCCCTGCCGTTAGAAATCCCTTATTTATTACCAGTTTATAGAAGTTAATAGTAAAATTCATAATTCTAGTAAGAACTGGAACAGATTTCTGAATGTTGTCAGGGAAGTGGCAGTGTAAGCGAACTATGTTCAATGTAAGTGAATTATGTTCAATATTTACAATAAAATCACAGTCAGCTGTGAGTTCTGTGACAATTTTCTTAGACTTGAGATTTAGACTTGGGAAGATGGAGTTAGATGAAAAGCCAACTTCCAAATTTTTGACATTCTGATTTAGCAATTCCAGTGAGAGATTAATGAGTCATACTTGCATTAATGTTCTGCATACCCCACATGTTGTGTTGAAGTGACATTCCATTCTCCAATAAATACACACTGCTGGAGTCAAATGCAGGTTTAGATTATACAAAAGGAAAACTTTTCGTTTGGTTCTTTGTTTTTGCAATGAAGTTGGTGAGACACTGGCACAAGTTGCCCAGAGAAGTTGTGGAGGATCCGTCCCTGGAAGTGTTCAAAGACAGGTTGGATGAAGCTTTGAGGAATCTGGTCTGTTGAAAAAGTCCCTATTTGTTGCAGTGAGGTTGGACTAGGTAATCTTTAAGGTCCCTTCCAACCCAAACCATTCTGTGATCTTTGATTCATATTGACAAAATTCAAGTAAATTCAATCTTTCTTAAAGTTTGAATTTGTAGAAAAGCTTTGGAAAGTCTTTGGAGCATCACACTTCCTACAACTGGGATAGTATTCCAAGGTTCCATGGCAATCCCTACAGAAATCCCTACTGTTCCATGGAAGCCTTTGTAGTGTGAATCCAGCCAACAGGGAAAGCTGGTGCATCACTCTGGTTTGATTTCAGCTAATTGCACAAACTCTTTGAGGAAAGAAGTCAGATATCTGATAAACAGCCTTTCTACAAGACAGAAAGGAGGGACCAGGTGTGTTTGAATGGAAGACAAATTACTGCTAGGCATTGACGTGCCAGACTGTACAGTGTCTGCCTGAGAACAGCTGGGTTTCCTGAGAAGGAGTTCACCTTTCTGGAATGTGCACCAGCCCACGGTTTTCACCCTCCTTGCTAAAGAAAAGGCTTGAGCGCTAGTTCAGTATTGGGCTGTGTAACTGTCACAAGACCTAGCCTGGAGATCTACATTCCACTGAGAACAAACCTGAAAGTATTGCAAAAGCGCACAGTTTCATAATTCACTGATGGTTGAGGTAATTGGGAGATGTTACATGTCTTTATTATTTTTTTTCCTGTGAAGAACAGAAGCCTAATGTCGAAATACCTCAACTGATGATCATCAGAACCCACCTGTAGTGAAAAGAAACTGCTATTCCTAGAGATTTTATAGTCAGGGTCTAAAACATCGTTAGCTCGTATTGGAGCTGGCTGTCCAACCTTTCTTCATGATGAAGAAGGAAAAATTGAAATATTTAGAACAAATTCACATCAGCCCAATGAATTCTGCCTCAGAAGGTCTCATCCTCTGTCCCAATGAGTTCTACCCTGAAAGTGCCCACTTGTCACTACCTACTATAATCAAAACTGGAATCACTCACCGGTTACAGTCATGGGTAAAGCAGACTCATCTTGGGGAAAATTAATTTAATTTATTGCCAATTCATAATGGAGCAGGATAATGAGAAATAAAAGCCAAACTGGAAAACAAAAACAAAAACAAACAAACAAACAAAAACCCCAAAAACCAAACCAAAACTAAAAACCTTTCCCTTGTTTCTCCATGTGTTCCTGGCTCATCTTCACTCCTGAATCTTCTGCCCTCTTTTCCATGAGCAGTGTGGAGGGTTGGGGAACAGGGATTGTTGTCTGTTCATAACACTTTGTCTCTGCCACTCCTTTCTTCTCATGCTGCTCCCCTACTCTTATCTCAGGTCCCTCCCATGGGATACAGTCTTTCCCTAACGTCTTCAATGTGTGTCCTTCCTAAAATCTGCAGTTCTTCAGGAACTACTCCAGCATGGGCCCTGTTCCATGTATTACAGTCCTTCAGGATCAGTCTGCTCCAGCTTGGTTCCCCAGTGGGTCACAGTTCCTGCCAGAAAACCCTCTCCATAGGCTGCAGCTTCCTTCAGGCATCCACCTGCTTCAACACAGAGCTCTCCTTGGGCTACAGTGGGGATCTCTGCTCCACTGTGGTGCTCCATGGGCTGCAAGGGGACAACCTGCTTCACCATGGGCTGCACCATGGGCTTCAGGGGAGTCTCTGCTCTGACATCAGAACCACCTCCTGCCTCTCTTTCTGCAGTGACCCTGTTTGCAGGTTGTTTCTCTCACGTTTTCCCCACTCCTCTCACAGCTGCTGCGTGACATTTTTTTTGTAATTTCTTCAGTATTTTATCACAGAGGTGCCACCAGCATCACTGACAGACTCAGCTTTGGATGGTGTTGGGTCCATTTTGGACCTGGCTGCAACTGTCTCTGTCTGGTACTGGAGTAGTTCCTGGAGTCTTCTCACAGAAGCCAAGCCTGAAGGTCCCCTACTTCCACCCCACCATGGAAATCTTGCCCTGGAAACCCAGTACATCTGCTAAAATGAAGCATCTCATCTAACAAAGTCATCCAGCCTCCCCTCATGAATTTTTACATTCACTTTGTCCCAAAATAGCCCCTAACAAAGGTGGGTCCCTTTCTGAAGGATCCAGATTTAAACTCACTTTCTTGATGTTTGCAAGTTGGGTGAGATGAACTCCACTCCAGAGATCAAAACCCAGCTGACATCATACTGACTGGTCAACTTCCTCTGAAAAGGCAATGTTATCAATTCTCTCTCTCTCTTTTTTTTTTTTTTTTTTAAATATTATTATGTTGTGTTGGAGGATGCATTGTGACTAAGATTTTCATAACTGTGTAAGAAAACTTGGAACCAATCCAATTTCAGTAACTGCTTTCTGTGTGTGGCTCTGAAGAGAATAGTTTCTATTTTTGAACTGAAATTGGAACCCATGAGTAGCCAGGTTCCTATTCTACATTAATACACTTAGTTAGATACTCCTATTTCTCCCACTTGAAATCTTGTACCCATTCAGGTGGCAGATCAGATCTTGGTAGGAAATAGATTTTAAATGTTGTTTGAATTTGATTTTAAAAATAACGATAATAATAATAATAAAAGAACACTTTTTATTACAGACAGATGGGTTCATATGGAGGAAACATTTTTTTTTAGTAACCCTGAAAGGCTATAGTTACACTTAAAACAAACTTTTATTTAACTACATTTTTTAAAAATAGAAAATCAGAGTATCTCAAAAAAGCTTTAAATAGAGTATTTTGAGTTTACCAGGACATTCCATTCTTTACTTGTGTGTTTTGGGCAGACTAGAATGAATTGAAATCAGAATATTTCCACCACATATTCCATGCTCAACTGCTCAGCATTTTCAGAAGGAAAAAATATTTGCACTGGAAATTTTCCAGACAGCTTTCCTTTGATTTTTTTTTTTTTTTTTAAAGTTGATTCTCTCATTCCTTAGGCTTCTGGACAAAAATTCTCAGCATGGTGTCACGATCCAAACTGCTCATGAGCCACCCTCCAATTCCAAACATTGTAATTTCAGAGAATTTCTTAATCTAGCATCAAGTGTAGTGTGAACCAGTGGCTTTTTTTCAATGAGCTTGTTTGCTCCCACTAAGCAGCAGTTTGTGAAGCTGCAGGCATTGCAGTGTACCTGCTTTTTCAGCCCTGTCTGCTGCCTTAAGTCCAGTCATAGGTGGGAGTGGGAGTCTAAGGAGCGTGGGATGCCAAGAGCTTCCCTGATGCGTCATAATTAAACACCTGCTCTAAACAGCTCTGTGCAGAGCCACTGTGAAAATCTGTGGAGTGCTCAACAGTCCTGAACATTTTCCATCTCTCACTTGGGCAGGAGGTCTCATGTTTGAACTCTGCTATTCAAATAACACCAACATGATTTCAAGACTTGTTCAAGGCCTTTATTTTGGTTTTATTGCTGCTGTTATTTTTAATGTTAAATGGCAACCCTGAATTTCCTTATTTAGTGTTCCAGAAATATCTTTATATTCTGTGTATTTACAGTCATGTGCAGTTGGCAAAGTGATACAGATGGTTACATGGCTTAGGAATTATGTAACACAAAATGAGTTCATGTTAGCAAAGGGAAATGACATAAATAAATGTATTTGTGGGAAAAGAGGTTAATCATAGATTTTCCTGTAGTCTTAGAGCCTGTCTCTAGAGTATTTCTGTAAACATGGAGTTCTTCAAGACTTCATAACTCTCTACTGGGAGCAAAGGCTGTGTCTATAGCCACAAACAAATCAAAGCCAGAGCGTGTTCTCAACTTCCATCCCCCAGTTATCGGAATATGAAGTTGTTCACTTGCTTCCTGCACGGCTTTGGCTTGCACTGGCTAACATGCTCCTGGCTAACATTCTCCTGGAGTTTGCCTGGACACGGTCCAGGGGATTTGCACATGCCATGGACTGCTCCCAGTAGGAAATTTGGATGCTGTTTGGAGGGAAAGAGGAGTTAGGCATGTGTCTACAAGCCAGGCTCCTTACCTGCAGGATAGGACTTGTCTTATTTAATTATAGAATCACAGAACCACAGAACCACAGAATCAGCAAGGCTGGAAGAGACCTTCAAGATCATCTTGTCCAACCATCAACCCGTAATCAAAAAATCTTAAAATTCACTGAGCTATCCCCTCACTGAGCCAAGCATCTTGGGCTTAAAGAAATCACCATCCATGTTTTGTTTCTTCCTAAATGTTTGCTCCAGAGACTTATTCAAACCTCTTCTGAAAACACCAACCAAGGCAAATTTTTGCTTAAAAGCAGTGTGGATTCAAAGTGTATGTGAGGTATCTTATTAGCTTTGAGTTTATTCTCAATTCAGTCACAGGAAATATCCATTTTCCTGAAGAAGCAGCAGTTGTCATATTTTGCTGCTGTAGTGTGTGTAATATCAATCTCATGTTTATTTATGCATGTAAAGATTTTATTATTTACATTTAAATATTTATAACATTTCTGCATAAGCAGCCAAAAAAGTTCATCTCTGCCCTTTAGGAACTAAGCAATTTCATTTTACTAGGTAGAGTTTTTTCTATATAAATAATTGACACATTGATTTCTCCCTCTGTCTTGATGCTATTTATATTATTTCTTAAATGCAAGAAGGTTATAGAACTAACAGACTGACTGGTCTGTTTTTATTGCCTATCAAATCCAAACAGACTAATATATCACATGAAGGATCTGGAATAGAGAGTGGTGATAAAACACTAAAAAATAGGAATGAATTCATTAGAATTCAGATATGGAAGCCTATGCTAATTACACTGCTACATTGAAAAAGTGTTTGTTTCTTCCTGGAAATAACTTTATGCAAATTTTTTTTCCCTGAGATTAGCAGTACTGTCTGTCTGCATAGCAATAGGTATAACTGTGGTTCTCCTTTCTTTCAGTACTACAATCAAGATCTTTTAATAAGATTCCATGAAACCATGATGGTTGTATGGCAGGCTGCACTTGGACCAGGTTTACCACTGTCAAGTGGACCAGTTGCATCTTCTTCTGGGAGTGAGAAGAGCATCTTGTTCATTCTCTCATTCCTCCTTCACTAATTAATCTGGACAAGTTAAAACTGGCTTGAAAACTTTATCTTCATTACTTTTGCTGGTAAAAAAAAAAAAGCCCCTCACTGCTGTCACAGCAATGAGAGAAACAGAGTCAGCACCCACTGACATTTTGAAAAATAGGAGGGGAAAGCAGATGCACCATTTGTGGAAGAATAATAGAGCAGGTAAAAATTCCACTCTCGTTTAAAACTGTCTCAACACAATGATTCAATGACCAATCGAGTTGAATACTTTTTTTTACTTTTTCTTTAACTTTCATCTATGCTAATGAATCCCAGTCAAGAAAAAAGTAAGTTAATCTTTAGGAGTTCAATTTTACCACCAAACAGAGCCTACTAAATGGAATTATAGGTATGGCAGGCATTTTTACCAGCTGCACCGTTGTGCAAGACTGTGGTCAAAGAAACAGAAAGAGAAAATCTTTTGTTTTCATCAATTGTATTTCCAACCCAAGCAGTCAAGGCAATGGAAAAGAAAATAGGAAAATCAAGGGGCTTATCCAAGGTGTTATAATGTCAAGGCTCTGCTCAAAACCAATTAGTTATTGTAGAGTCTGTCCTGTTCTGTTAAGCCACTGTTAAACAAAAGGAAAACGCAGTACCCTTCCTTTATTTTTTAGTCATCGTTTGTGATTTGTCTTTCTTTGGCTGCTTCTCATAATTTTTCCTATTGTGTAGTTTTCCCATGGGGAAAAAATTATGAGATTGTCTGTTCTTGCTTCTGAACAGTCCTTAAAATCACACCCAACACACCACATAATCTCCTACATAAATTTCCTTTACAGGTGTTTAGGAACCAGCACCTGAGGGTAAATTTCCATTGTTTCTCTTGCATCTATTAAAATCATTTTATACTATTTCAATTCACTATTTTAATGTTTAAGGTTTCATTCTGTTTCCTTTTCAGGTTTCAGGATGAATGTTCCTCCTTTGCTTGATTTCAAAACCAAAAGATTAGGTGGAATGTTGAAATCTGCTCCAATGTGAATGTCACCATCTTTGCAACCTGCTCAAATAACCCAAGGGGGAGAAAAAAGGAAAGGAAGACAAGAAAGGGAAAAGGCATAGGTAATAATTTAAAATGTACCTCAGAAAGCAACTTATTGGAACAACTTCACTGAGGTTGAAAGTCAGGCATGAAAACTGGAAAATTTCTGCCAAATGCTGATGATTCCATTGGGGTTTTTTTCTAATCACTGCTGATCTTGACACACAAAAAGACTTAGCTTTGAAATTTATAACTTCTATTTTGAATTTCAGGGTAAACTGTGTCCATTAGTATTGGGATTCATTTCATGTACTTTAAGTAAAGTTAGACACCTCCATCTAGAGCAGTCAAACCAGGCCCCTTTTACACACATTGGAGAGCAAGAAGTGTTTTAAGAGAGTAGCTCATCTCCTCATAGAGTTTAAAGCTAGGAAAAGAATTTGACTTTGAAGGCATGTATTGTTCTTCATTGCCTATCAAAGGAAGTTACTGCCTCACTTGGATCTGGGCTCCAAGCTTGCAGATCTCAGATGGCAGGTGAGATAAATCTTGTTTTCTGTGACTTGCAGGTATTACAAGTATTGCACAAAATGAGGGAGTTGTTTCTCCTGAATGTGGCAGAAACCACATTTTTAAATATCATAGATAGTCCGAGTTTTCCCATTTTTAGCTTTCAGAGCAGAAGATTTACAAGGTTTTTGATATTGCCTTTTCAGGCTGTTCCTTTTCATTCCAATCATAGTATCAAATTCAAATATATAAACTAAGTAGACCATAAACTCCTACAAAAATCTCTGAAAGCTCATTTAGAGCTGATGCCCAGACAAGCTGTGCCCCCATCCCTAGAATTGTTCAAGGCCAGGTTGGACAGGGCTCAGAGCAACCTGGTCTAGTGAAAGATGTGAAACTAGACGAGCTTTAAATGTCCCTTCCAACCCAAACCATTCCAGGATTCTATGAATCTGATTGCCATCATCAGTAACATATTTCAAATATTAACAGATCTCTCTCTGCTAGAATAATTTTCACCTACAAAAACATTTTGGTGGAGAGTGGAGAGTATTGATTCAAGTTTTCAACATTAAAAATTAGTACAATGGGGGAAGGTTTGGGAACATCAAGGACCAATTATTTAAGGAATTTAAGTAGTTTAACCCCACTGAAAGAACTAGAGGTTTAAGTGCTTTCTTTAAAAACAATCCTATACTGTAGACCATAGAATCATTAAGGTTGGAAAAGACCTCTAAGATCTTGAGTCCAACCATTCCTGCAACTGATGTCGATGTTCAGGACGCTGTTAGCCACAAGGAAATGTCCTCACTAGTAGGTTCACTCACAAGAACTGAGGGGCTGATGTTGTAAGTGACTTGCTTATAACAAGAAGAGAGAAAGAAACATTCATTAGTTAAGAAATAGCTTGGCTTCTTTTTCATCTTTTTTCGTCTCTTGCTACTGCTCTGCTACTGCTTTTGGTCTATATAATCAGCTAATGAGATTTCCACTTCTTCAGGCAATGAGGCAAGTTGTGCTGGAAGAAAAGTTGTGCCTGGATTCATTGCAGTGCATTCAGATACTATTAAGAAATATTTTAAAGAGCAGTGCATTTAAACAAATATTAAATTCACACAATTGTTAATCAGTGTGCCATCTGGAAACATTTGAAAGTTTAGACTCTTAATTGCCTGAATCTCATAAATGTTCAAAATTGTTGCATACTACAGGCTATATTGCATTTAGGACTTTTTTTACTGTATAAATACATGTAATTAAAACGTGAGATAGGAACACTTTGCAGCAGCTGTTGTGAGAGCTGTAACCATCTTCCCTATTAATCTTCAGGGATTTGAAATATGTGTTGCTGAGCACCAGGGTCAATGACATGCTGCTCCATTTGAATCCCACCGTTTGACAAAGCATTGCATTCTGTTTCTAAATTCTTTCATGCGACTGACAGCTACATCCATTTCTTCCCCAGGCCACTCTTTAAATTCCTTTGTACTTGTAGAAGCAAGTTTGCTGGCTCAAGAATTTTGTCTTAACTCTGCCTCTAAGACTTGTCAATGGCAAATTAGGACAAGAAATTCTAATTTATGTTTCAAAGGCACCTATGGTAGTAAGAGAAACTATTTTTATTTACCTTTTTTTCCTCAAAAGTGTCAAATCAAAGGCTCTATAATTACTATATATTTTCAGGACATGTCATATTATATTGACTTCAGGGGGCAAGTGGTGGATAGGGTTAATCTGAGTACAGTCAGTGAAATTCACAAAGGATTTCTGTTCATGGCAAATGTTACTTAGAGAATTAACTATCTCAGTAAGAGAACAGAAATATTTAGGCTCTCAGCTGCTCTGCTCCAAGAGGTTTGAGCACAGAGGTAGGAAACACTTCTGGGTTAGGGCAATTTCTTCTTGCCCATAGGTCAGTGGATGAGGGATTCTTGTCATATGCCCTGAATGGTTTTGACCAAGTTAGTGAAAGGAATTCAGTGATGGAGCATCTACTGTTTACAGTAGACAGTTCAACAGTCTGACACAAGTGGGAGGTTTTAATAATATTTGCTTTCTCATTAAATTCTCCTTGTCTTTTTATCTGTATTCCCTTGTTCTCCACCACAAATCAGAGATGCTGCTTACATAGAAAGCCCCAGAAGAAATCAGCACTGACTTTGTTTGTATCAGTTCTGAAGTTGTGACACCTTTTGTGACACAGTTCTGACACCTTTTACAGCCAAGCAAACAGCTGGCAACATATGGGATACAGATATATTTGTCTTGTTTCCAGATACTAAAGTATATGTTATTAAAGTGGGTGGGGTTTTTTCTGATATATTTTATAAATATTAAATAGCTGTGATAATTACTGTAAGATATGTAGTTAGGATGAAAAAGGAGGGACTCGTGATCTTGAGACAGATCACCCATATTGGTGTACTTGGAAGGAATTCTTGAGGTGCTCCTGTGCAGGGCCAGGAGCTGGACTCCTGTGATCCTTATGTGTCCCTTCCAACTCAGGATATTCCATGATTCCACGTTTCTAAGTTGGTAGCTGAATGGGAAAGAATTAACTCTCCAAATGTCAAGCAGTAAATTTTTTTTGTGTAGTGTTGTGAGGGGGTTTTAGAAACAAATTAATGACAGAATTTTCTTGCCCTTATTCCCTTTTCCAAGAGGATCTCCACTGGGGAAAGGAAAGGCATGTTTGGGCACAAGAAACCCTACATATTGAGGAGGTACATGACTGGCAAAGCATTACTGTGATATAAGAAAGGTATCATTTTCCCCTCTCTTTTAGACAAAAATTAGCATGTAATGAATGAAATAATTCTTCTTTTTCTATTTTTTTTTCTGAGTTTATATCCCTGGTCCAAGAAATAAACCATAAACTGGACCAACTAATATTTCTTTTACTCTCTGCATTCCAATTCCAAAATGTTATCTTTTCTCTTACTTTTCAGTGGTAGACCCCTGTGAGATTAGACACCTCCAAGTAAAAGCCCTCTGACCAGTGAGTCCATGCAGAATACAGTTAGATGGGGCAATGGTGGACTTGCAAAATCAGCTGTTTCTGCTGCCCTTTCATCTTGACAACTCTGATAAGACACCTCCTCTTAATCCCTTTTCTGCCCTCCTGCAGGTGTGAGGGATGGAGCAATGACCTCTATTGCAAAAAAAAAAAGAAAAGGAGAAAGCAAATGCTGCTTTCCCAAATTATGATTCCATAGAACTACTGTAAAATCCAGCATTTCTTCTTTGTTATTACAATAATTTTCTTTCCTTGAGCTTATCTGCTTTGAAGCAGCACATGTTTTCTTGAGGAAAGAAAACTTTAAACATGGGAGAGCACCTGTAGCAGTTCTTATCCAGACATTATTGGAAACATGCAGAAGAGGAAAAACTAGAGCTTTAAATCAGTATTTTTGTTACACAGCTGACAGAGCATAATGCAAGTAGGGCTTCCATACCTTTGGGTTATAAAATGAGAGACACAGGGCCTGAGTTATTAGTGTAAAGAAAATGGAAAGTGCTGGTTTAGCAGAAATGAAAAATTCCCACCAGTTGACTCATGCAGTCTTTTTGTGAGTGCAGAACCAGATCCTCAAACACAGGAGAAAGAAGCAGGTAATTTTAAATAGAAAGAGGGGCCACTGTCCTTTAGACACAGATATATCTCAGTTATAACTGGGTAGGGCTCAGGAATTCAGGGTTCCCAGGTTTCTATTTCAAGGTATCAATCTAAGATCTGTTTCCTTTGTGCTTAATAGTAGGGTGCTGATTTCATCCTTTCTTTGCTGAATTTGGAAATTTTTGTGTGTCTCAAATTCAAGGACTGACCTACAGTCCAATATAATTTCTTTCTGCTGCTCTAGCATCTGAAAGAAAGGATGATTCCATCTCTCCTACCTTGACCTTTTTTCATTACTCCTCTGTTTCATTCTTTCAGTTCTAATATAAGAGTTTTAATTTTTATGGTTCATTTCAACCATTATCACTTCAGTCCATTTACTTCTGTAAGACAAATGAAGACTAATAATGCTACTGAAACCAAAGAATCATAGAATAACCTGAAATGGAAGGGACCCACAAGGATCATGGAAGTCCAGCTTCTGTTCTGGCAAAGGAAGAAATAAAATAAATCAAGGAGGCATGAGAAAAATACCTCAAAAAAAATTGCAACAAAATCAGTTATTTTTAATCAGGCAGATGAGTGAAGCCAACCTAGAAATGGGTTTGTGTTTCCAACTGGTTCTTCTCATGCCCAACAAGGTGCAAGCTCTAATTCAGGCTTGTGAGTGGTTGCAAAATCCAGAGATTATCTTTCTTCTGTTGATTATCTGGTATCAATAATGACTCAGACTACATAAAGTCTGCTCTGTGGGGGAGTACTCGTGATAAGCCTTTCCTCTGTCTGGCCATGTTTTATAAAACTCCAAGGCTGTAAGATCCTTGCAATCTGTACCTCATCTGTCAAATTTTGGCTGAAATTGGCCAACAGATGTTTTGCAATGCTGCTGCTTCTCTCTGGTTCCACCACATTCCTGCCCCAACATACCTCTGTGACACACACCCCCCCAACACTGTGGTATGCACAAAAGATAGCAAGGCAAGGCTGTTAAAAGCCCTCTTCACGGCTTATAATGAATCCATGCCTGCAGATCAACGTCTGGAGCAACCTGGTCTAGTGGAAGGTGCCCCTGCCCATGGCAGGAGGGTTGGAACAAGATGGTCTTTCAGGTCGCTTCCAACACAAACTGTTCTATGATTCTGTGACTTGACAAGTTTCCTGTTGATTGGCCTGATATTCTCTATTTACCCTCGTGTTTCTTACTACTTCTCCTGGCATTTTTCTTTTAAATTCAGAGAAATATATTGACTACCAGCCCCCTTCTCCTAAACTTTGCTCACACAAAACCTACTGAATTCCAGATTAACGCAACATAAAAACAAGTTAAGTCTTTCCTATTAAACGAAAAGAGGCTGAAGAAAGGGTTAAGGATATTTTCTGCACCTGGAAATTTTTTCAACAGTAGCAGAGATGAGCAGTCAGACAGCAGCCTTTGATCTTTCTGTGCTGTGTCACAGCTTGTGCGCGAAAGTATTTCATGGGAGGTTTGGGAGAGTCTGCCATCGGACTCTGAAAGGTGGGGAATGCCATGATAAAGAGCACTAAGGGAACGCTCTTGAGGCCTGGTTTCCTCAGACAAAGCTGTCAATATCCCTTTTCCTTCTATGACACCACCCTAGCTGGACAGTCACACAGATGGAGTCCTTGAAAAGTCCAGCTAGCAAGGTCTTTCCTGCCTAAATTGTAAATGGACACAGAGGGGGAATTATATTTCACAGTGTCATTGAGAAAGTCCCCTGTAGATCTGAATCTCACTCCTTCCGTAGGATTCGAGGCCCAAATTCATCCTGAGCTAGTGTAGAATTGTTATCTAGTCAGGGAAAAAAGAGAAAGGTATCCTAGGAGTATCAGCCAACCAACCTAAGTCATCCATTCCATGAATACACTTATCCCTTTCTTTGTATTGACTCCAGAAGCAACCCCTGTTGTCACAGAGATCTCATGTAAGTTGTTCAAGTTGGGTGGGATAAACACAGATCCGTTGACTCAAACCATGATGGGAAGACAACCAGGCCAATAACATTTTGCAAAGGAAGAATTCACTTCAGAGCCCACCAAGATAAATCTGAAAAACTTCTGATTCCGGTGTGGTTTCCATAAAAATATATGACTTTACCTGAATCATAGTGTCAGAGCATTTGATTACCCTTGCCTGAGGTCCTCTGATTTAATCCTTAATAGGAGATCAAGATGCAAGATCAACAATATCCAAGGTTTTTTGACAGCTACTTACCAAATCTCCTCTCAAAAACCTCTAGTAGTGGGTGTACCACCACCTAATTCTCAGAAAATATAACTCAGCACTTCCATCACATTTCTCCTAATATCGAGTTATTAGGAATAGGCTAAATTAATATTTAGGGGAAAGTAAACAAAGAAATAGCAAAACACTTAAGTTAATCAGGATTAATTTTTGTAATGGTTTTCCTGTGGTGTCCTTGCACTGGAAACACGTGGAATGACTGCTTTTATATATATTATATACATTAGGTGGAGAACGCAGAAGAAGCAAAACTGGGCCAAGGACAGCTTTTTGTAACATAAAAATAGCCCAACTTTTAAATTTAATAGACTGGATTCTTCTTAGATTAGAAACAAGTGCAAAAGACCTCTGAAAAAAAAAATAAAATACAACCCTGTGACTCTCCTCTTCTTCCCCTGCAGGGTTGACGGATAATTGATTGTAAAGATTTTGGCATGTTTAGGACTGTTTCAGGACTCAATTTTGCTTTCCAAGGGCTTGCACAGAGGAGGAAGTCCACATACAGAAAGGAGAAGAGATTTTTATATGGCTGGATTATTTTTTAATAAGTAATAAATAGTAAGTAGTACAGGAATTTGGAGACCTGGAATAAATCCATGGTAGCAGAGAAAAGGAAAGCTTTGTAGGGGTGGGTAGAAAGAAGTGGTGATACATAAACAAATGGTGATAATATTTTTTTACTTTTTCTGTTGTATCACCATCTAAACACCCCCCATATTTATACCCATAAGTACATGTGACCTAACATGCAATTATGTAGGTGCACAGGAAGTGAAACGTGAGCACAGATATGAGCATGTGTATAAACACTTAACGTGACTTTATATTCCTGTGTATAGAAAATGTATTATATTATTATATGATAATAATATTATGTCCTCCCCAGCACAGGAAGGACATTGACCTGTTGGAGCAAGTCCAGAGCACCCCACCAAGATGATCAGAGGGATGGAGCAGCTCTGCTGTGAGGAAAGGCTGAGCGAGTTGGGATTATTCAGCCTGGAAAAGGGAAGGCTTCAGGGTGACTTAATTGTGGCCTTCCAGCACTTCAAGGGAATCTACAAGAAAGATGGAGAGGGGCCATTTACAAAGGCCTGGAGTGACAGGACAAGGGGAGATGGCTTCAAACTGACAGAGAGTAGATTTAGAAAGTATTAGGAAGTAATTCTTCCCTTTGAGGATGGTGAGGCCCTGGCACAGGTTGCCCAGAGAAGCTGTGACTGCCCCGTCCCTGGAAATGTGCAAGGCCAGGTTGAATGGGGCTCTGAGCAACCTAGTCTAGTGCAAGGTGTAATGAGATGCTCTGTAAGGTCCCTTCCAACCCAGGCCATTCTATGATTCTATGATTATGTTATTATGTTGTGGGGTTTTTTTCCTTCCCTTTCAGTCTTTACATAATTAAGAAGTACTGAAATACTCAACATATGTATTTGTATGCCAGGATCTGGATGCAACATAGACATTTGGGATGGTTTAAACACCTCTCTGGCTGTTCTCATGCCACAGGGTTAGAGTTTTCTGCAGCATTAGCGGACCCAGTTTCCTTCATCTTTTCTCTTGGACTTGGTCTGATTGAAAGCCATGAGAGCTATTGCTCTCTCCTCTAGAGCTAACTACTACAAGTCTTGCCAAAGCAGGATTAATTTCATCATCAAGACCCCTTGCCAAAGAATAATGGATATAAACTGGTCAATATACCCAAATTCTCATAATAAAAATCATATACAATCAAAGGTGACATAAAAGGTTCTCCCAGATTTTCTACAGCCACTGTTGTTTCCATTTCTAAGGAAATTACAGTAGCTTAAATAAAGGGAATCCTGACAACCATTTATTTTTTTTGCTTTCCTTTCAGAGCTTTCAGAGTTAATAAACACTTAACATTTTCAAAATTAATTGCAGCAGAATTTTCTGCACTATTTAGAGAGCCTTGAAAAAAGGAGTTGTCAAACAGCCCCAATATGTCTCAAACTCGACAACCATATGACTTAGCCTTGTGTTTTAGCCATACGGATGAGGAAGGCAACTGTGATTACTCCTCGTGGAAGAGGGGGATGTGAGACAAGATTGCTAATGTCAGCCTGGCTTGTCAAGTGTAACCAAGACTGTGGAATTGCTGAGCTGTGTACCCAAGAGTGTGTCAAGGCTGGATAACTTCCATAAAATAGGACAGTCCGTCACGTGGTGCTTTGAGCCAGCTAAAGAGTTTGTGTGCCTACAACAGATGTGCCGTGTTAAAGATAGTACCCAAAAATGGTCAGGTGCCAGCAGAACAAGTTTGTGAGCAGATCCTCCCAGCAGGAGCCAATTTCAGTGAAACAAGCTGGCAAGGCAGCACACTTGTCATGGATGCAAATGCCAGATTTGGCATCTGCAGGTTTGTGGCATGGGGGAGAGGGGGGAAAGATCCAAGTTTCCACCACCAACTGGTGCCAGAAGAAATCTCTCAGATGTTTGGTCTGTGAGAAATGTTGATGTGATTGCCTAAATCTCATTTAAATAGAAACAAGAAAGAAAAGTAACAACAGCCACAACAAACCCAAATCCCAAGCAGTAGCTGCTTTATAATCTGGTGATCTCCTCTACACAGTTGTTTAAAAAAAAAAAAAAAAAAATCAGTGTCCTGGCCTCTCTGAAGTCAAATTCTCATTATTGCATCTCTTCTTATATGAAAATATTCATTACCCAGACAGTCCTGGAAAATGGATTGTTTCTATAATGTCAGGGCCCACATTACGCAGTTCTTTGTAGCCTTGTTAAAAATAACTGGAGGTTGTTCAAATAAACACAGAAACCCATGAGCTTGTTTCTCATCAAGACTCTTCCATGGGAGTCCAAACAGTTATTTTAAGTCTGACACTTTCCCAGAAGACATTTGTGACAGAGAATGATGGACAAAGTTGTATCAAGAACTTTCTTACTTACCAGCTCCAGGTGTCATATGGGAACAGGAGGCAGAGTATCACGTGCTTCAGGACACGAGGAATATGGTTAAGGAGGAATTTCCAGGGTTGTCTCCTCCCTTCAAGCTTTTAAAATATCTGTGACACTAAAATGTAGGACTTCTGTTCTGTGCATTCTAAAACTATGACTGCCCCATCCCTGCAAGCGCTCAAGACCAGGTTGGATGGGGCTTGGTCTAGTGGAAGGTGTCTCTGCTCATGATTTGGAACGAGGAGATCTTTAGGGTCTCTTCCAACCCAAACCATTCTGTGATTCCATGATTCTGTGGCTGGAGAAAACTTACACCTTGCACCCAGACAGAGCATCTGCCCCAAAGACTGTGGAGATGACTAATGCTTACCATCACTGAGGAGATGTTCTGCAGGGTTCGGAGTCACCCCAGGGACAGATGGCTTGCAGTTCCACTTAGACTTTTATTCATTCTGAGTGCAAACAACTTGCAGAACAGGCTTGCCAATATTACAGAAGCAATGCCAAACCAGCTGGTTTTTTCCCATTGCCTGGAACCAGGAAATTCTGGTTTTCTTTATTTCAGGGCAGTATATCAGTTTACTACAGTTTATTTTCAAGGCAGCAGACAGTGAAAGCTTCTCCTAAAATTCCAGCAGGTAAAAGCTGGCAGTGTTCACCTGTGAATTCTCAGGAATCAGATTGACCAGGACTGAGCTGTTTGGAGTTGTTTGTCTTACACATGGTATTCCAGGTGTGTTTTGCCAGTTGTTATGTTCATCCTATAGTTTGGATCTAATTTGGAGAACAAA
Organism: Myiozetetes cayanensis; assembly: GCF_022539395.1. Lineage (NCBI taxonomy): Eukaryota > Metazoa > Chordata > Aves > Passeriformes > Tyrannidae > Myiozetetes > Myiozetetes cayanensis. The sequence continues at coordinate 111,271,617 of NW_026087411.1, read as the reverse complement.
AACCACCTGTACAAAACTGCTGGTGTAAAAATAGGTCACACATGAATTTGTAACTCAGATGTGAGAAAAAGGGGAAAGGTGACTCTTCTGGAGTTATACTGACTGAATTGATCTCTAACCAGACAATTTTTTGTAAAAGATGAAAAATTGGATAAGGAAGAGCAGTTATAGCAAAGCCATACAGCATCCAAGATAAAAAGACTGAGGCTGTGGCTACAGATTTGTGGATACAGATTCCTGGTTGGAATAATTTATTCTAAAAACAATACAATTTTACTATTTGGAAAATCCTTACTTCCTTTCATTTCCACAGCCTAATTCCTATTTTTTTCCTAGTTTAAGCTCAAGAAAACCTGTAAGATTTCTTGAGGACACCACTCTACAGAGCATTTCATGGGGGTAAAATTTTTATTTACCCGTAAGGGGTATTTTTAAGATCAGTAACCCAAACATTTAAAGACACTCAGACTGAAGTTGCCCCAGCTGACAGATTAAAACACTACAGAGTGCAAGCTCCTGTGAGCCGAATCTACCTAGATCCTTCTTTCTTCATGTAGAAAGAGAAAAGAACCAGGGAAAAATCAGTTTTATTCTTCCAACTGGGGTTGTGGGAATATGTTTTCAGGGCTTTTATCTGGAAAGGGATTCAACTGAGGTTTAGCATTTGATAGGAAACCCTGAAAAGCACTGGAAGTCATCATATTTCATTCACAAGTGCCTGGCTACACGCAATCCATTCTTTATGAGCAGGTTGGATGTGGCTCGGAGCAACCTTGTCTAGTGGAAGATGTCCCTGCCCATGGCAGGGGGCTGGCACAAGGTGGTCTTTAAGGTCCCTTCCAACCCAAACCGTTCTATAATTCTATGATTCTCTTGTTGCTTCAACAACTCACAAGGGGAAAAATAACGAGATGGCTTGTGAAATAGCCGATGGCTTGTGAAAAGCCAAAGCCAGGTGGAATGTGAACTGGAACTGATCCCCAGGAGGGAGGGCAGGCTGTGGTAGGACTTGGGCTACCTCGCAGGCAGGTTCCCTTTCCACCTGGCCCTGCCAGACAAGCTCCAACCCCACACTCTGCCCAGGTCACAGTGTGACTTTTCCTCCCCACAGGCAAACCCACGGGGCAGGGGACAACCCTCAGCACGGTCCCAGCCATGGCCATGGCAGGGCAGGGCTGCAGGGCTCTTGCAGGAAGGAATATCCTTTCCCCTGCCCATTTAATTCTTGGCCTCTTCTCTGTCCGTGCCTGCAGAGCTGGCTGGCGACAGAAGTGACAGCATTTCAGTGGCTGTGTCACCTGTCCTGCTGGCACTAAGAATAGAGCAGCTCTGTTCCTCTGCTGCTGCTAAATCCCCGTGAGCATACGACACAATCCAAGGAAATCCAGCCCCTCTGCCTTATCATGTTGCCGTAAGCTTTTGTGCCACCAAGGAGGTTTGCAGAGCCTGGATCTGATCACAGCCCCAGCTGGGTGTTGCAACAGCAGCATCAAAGTCAGCAGATGTGTTGGGATGCTCAGGATTGCAAAAGGACGATCCAAGTCACATTTTTTGCAAGCACATTCTTATACATCCACCAAGGCTACTGTGCTCATCCCATTGAGCTTATTTTAACATTTTCCCATCCCTCCTCAGACTGTGCAGGAGTGGCTTCTCTGTCTCTTGGAAACACTCTACAAATAAGTTGCCAAAATAACTGAAAATATGGGTTAAAGCTTCTTCAAGAGTGGGAATCCCTGTATGGAAAACTATTGCACAATGAAGGCTTAAGAATTGATTTTGATCATTCAAATATTTGTTGTTGACCTGCACTACACTGAGTTTTGTGACTTGGAGATTCAAGTTCCATAAGTGGCTGTGCGGGCATCAAAGCACCTTTGCTCTGTGTAGTCTAAAACTGAGAAAACAGAAGCTTTTTCTTGTGGAACAGGTCCTTGTGAGGTGAAATTCCTTTGCAGCTGCTTACCTTCTCCCTAGGACAAGGAGGAGTGGCTTCAAACTGAGAGTAGGTTTAGGTTAGATATTAGTAAAAAATTCTTCCCTGTGAGGGCGGTGAGACCCAGAGAAGTTGGTTGCCCAGAGAAGCTGTGGCTGTCCCATCCCTGGAAGTGTTCAAGGCCAGGATGGACTGGGCTTGGAGCAACCTGGGATAGTGGAAGGTGTCCCTGCCCATGGCAGGGGGTTGGAACGAGATGATCCTTAAGGTCCCTTCCAACCCAAACCATTCTGTGATTTCATGATTTGAATTGTGGCTGTCTCTGTCTCTAACGTAGTTACAATGGTATGACTCTATTAACAAAATTTTTTAGAGAAGACACATCCTGTACTAATTAAAAACTTCATCTGATTTTGATTGAACAGTTCCACTCTACAAGGAGTAGCTGTGTTAGTTAAAGGATTTTTTATTCTATTTTATTTCAACACTTTATGCACAGGGTTTGCTGCTACAGCTATTATAGTTATTTTTTAGCCTATTGTGTTAAAAAGCATGTTTACAGTGGAAACGCTTCTCAAAGCAAAGCAAATTTGCCCAGGAAACTTTTAGAATATCTCTCCTTAGAGATATTAAAAGAATGTCTTCCCACAGTCATGGGCACCCAGCTCTAGGTGGTCCTGCTTGAGCAAGGGGCTTGGGCCAGATGATCTCCAGAGATCCCTTGCAACCTCAACCACCCTGGGATTCTGTGAAATTTCAGTTAATTTTAGGTTTTTATCATCAGATTAATGCATGACACAGTTCTCTGATATCACTGAAAAATACACTAATTAAAAAACATAGGCTGTCTTTTTAATAATAGTAATGGTAGTTGTAGTAGTAATAGTGGTAATAATAATGTCAGCTAGTGGCAAATTTATCCTTCAATTACAAAACTAAAAAGTGACAGGATTGTTAGGGAAATGCTCTCTGCTATCCACCCAACCGGGATGGAGTTGCAGCACTGTGAGCCCAGGAGCAAGACGCAGCAAGGAACACAGGACACGCAGGCAGGCAGGCAGGCAAAGAGGCTGTATTCAAGTTTCCCGCAGCATATATGGATTCTGGGAGGAAGGGAGGGGCTTGGCTGCCTTACCAGCCAATGACAAAGGCGGAGAGGTAATACCCAGTAAGAACCCAGGAACCGGGGAAAGGCAGGGGAAACAGCCAACGGGGTTAGGATAGAGGCGGGACCCCGCTCTGGGGGCAGAACAGGAGCTGCATTCCAGTGTAGGAACAGGGGAGAGAGATTACACAATATAAGATAACGCGGAACAATGATTTCGCAATACGAGGCTTCGCTGAGCTGACTCCAGGAGCTCTCCCGGGCTGCAACTGTCTCTCCTCTAGGATTGATGTTTCCACTGCACGTATTCCACGTTGTCTCCCACAAAAAAGATTTTAAAAATTCAGTTTGTTGCAATTAGAATTTTTAAAAATCTCTATAATAATAATGCTGTATCAGTTAAAATAGATCAGTGTTAATTATACAGTTTCAGCTTAAACAAACAAAATGCAAGTATATTTTTACCAATTGATTTCAACCAAAATTCCTTTAAAAATTGGCAGCTACATGTAAAAGATTATACAAAAATCCCAGTAAATTACCTGGGAAGGGGAATACTTGTATGACCACATACCATAAACTTTTTCTTGCATACCAACCACAGAAAATTATTATTAACTTTGGAGATGAGCACAGAACATTTTCTGTGACTACAGTTTAGAGTGATCCATCTGAATACCTAAAGAAAATTATTGTTGGAAATATGTCCTGTGATATTCCTGGAATACAAATTGTGAGCCTATACAACAGTATTGTGTATCTATGGAGTTTTTTATGACTTGCAAGGGAAAAAAACCCCTGATTTATGCCTATTTTGTTCTATTCCACATGCACATGCATAAGTGCTCATCCATGCTTGAACACAAACATTAAAAGAGCATTAGAAAAGCCACTGAAGCACTGCAAAGCTAAGACATGCAAGACTTTGCCACCTGTGCAGATACACCTTCTTCCTTTGTCACACACGTTGCCTCGTGAAAGCTTTAGTTCCCTGATTGCCTATTCCTCTTCCAAAGATTCCATGTTTTAAGAACAGATGTTGCTCATTTACTTAATCATTAATCAATATTGTATTTTACCCAAACTATTCAAAATGGTGGGCAAAGTCTGTTCTGCCTTTAAAAGTTAGATACAAGCAATTTATATCTAATATATGTGTGCATTTGTGTGTTATATTTAATATATCATCATGAGTCTATGTAGATATTTGATAGTTTATGTTCACCTTTAACTTCCCTGATGCAAACAGTGGGGATTCACACCTGAATGAAACACCTACTTTGTAGTAGGTGTTTCACCATGGTGTTGACACCATGTCTTTGTGCCATTTCAGCTTCACTTTGATGCTCTAAGAAGAGCATCAAAACTCAACTCCTTCATAAATCTTCTTTATTTTGCCAGAGGAGGAGAGAATTCCAATGATAAGTGGGATACTAACCCAATTACTTCAGTTTTCTGTGTATTTGGTTTCCTCAGTGGTGATGTGTTATCATAGATCTGCTGGAAAATGCATTTCTTCTACTGAACTGGTCCAGGAAATCCCAACAAATAGTCTATCTTCTATGCAGGGAGCTATTTCATTCATTTTATAATTCGGGCAATCAGTGAGAAGAAACTGTGAGGACTTTGAGCATGATGGCAACACACACATAAAATAAATAGATTAATAACTAAACAACTAAATAAATAATCTTTGGGGTCTAGTCAGTGTGGAGTCAAGAAAGACTGGACTGTGGTTTTACTGACCTAAGTATTTACTTAAGGATGAGCTGAATTGCTTTCTGTGCTCCATGGGATATATGGACTAGGAGTCCATTGAATATGTATGTCTATATATACATATACACATATACATATAAATATATATACACAACCATGGGCGTTAGTGTCCTGCACCCACTTACACTATAAACACTACAGACACTCAAGAGTATATGTCTTAATTGTAGTCCAAAATCTACCCATCTATTTGCATCATGTGGTCATAATTTGATGTAATACCAGAAATTCTGAAGGTGAATTTACTGTGGATTTGAACCATTCTGAACGACTTTGCTGCATGTGATGATTAGGTGGCTAAATATCACCTCCCAGACTGTCCCACAGCCTTAGGTAACATCTGGCTGAGCAGCCAGAACACCTTACTGCAGGTAACACTTCCTTCAGGAGAGGTCCAGCATTAAAGAACAGCTTGGATTATCTCAGCCATTCAGCAAATGTTTGCTGAATACTGCCTATATCAAGCAGTGTGAAAAAGCAGAGCCCAGAATCCATTATTCCCCATTCCTGGCTAAGACTCCCACCCAATATACCACAAAATTAATTTCTTCTCCAGGTCTGTTGTCCTTGTGGCTCCGTACGTGGTTGCCCATGGTCTGCGTTAGGCAGAAAGGGGAGAGATTCCTTCTCTCCACCCTGCTTGGTTTTGATATACTTGGTTAAAGCACACTTCAGGGGTATGGGAAGAGCAGATTTAAACTTTTCTCAGGCTTAAACTTCCCTGCACCTCCAGTTCTGAGCTTCCCAGGACAATGCTTTAACCACGGGACCATTATGTAAAAGATGAGTGTTGGCAGCTCCTCCTCTGCAGGTGTGAAAACCCTGTTCTCACTATCCGTGCCCAAAGGTTTGATTTACAGACTTATGCCAAAATGTAGCTTTCTTGCCCTGGATACCTATTTCTGTGAATTCCCCAAACCAAGGCTCAGATTGTTTCACACCAACCACTTCCCTCAGCTTTTCCAGGGAGCTGGCTCAGGTGTTTTACCACTAAGTGGGTACCTACCCAAGGCACTTAACTCTTCCCAAATTAAACAGAATTAATTATTGCTGCACAAGAAATCTGGGCACCTCAGTCTGCAAGGTGAGTTCTGGAGAGACTGATTTTAAGATGTACTAATGCTGAGAATGTCAACCCCAAATCCTATTCAAAAGCTTTTGAAGTCAAAAGAAAGATCTTTGTATGACACAAATTTGGAGGTAGGCACCTGACAAATGTTTTTCTCTTCTTTATGGAGGAGGAGACCTATGTGTGATTCCATGTTTCTTGAGAGAAACCAGGATAAAATAGAAATTCATGCACAAAGGGATAGTTCAGGTAGGCACCCACTGCTTGAGCTGATCTACCCACCTCCTTTTTTATTATGCATTGAAACTGGAAGGGAGAGACAAAAGGACATGGCTGGCATTGATCCATCCATGTGGAAGAAATTATAATCCTCTAAAAATCAAGAGATATTCAGTGGAGAAGGATATTTCTCTCTGTATGCACAGAAGTGCTCTAAACCACCTACCACAAAATTTACCAGCATAGCTTTACTACCAGAGGTGATTCTTCACACACAATAGAATTGAGTAGTTTGGCTGCAGAGAGTTTTGGATCCTAAAAGCCTACAGGGATTGAATGAAGAAGCTCCTGGAAGAGAAATTCATTGAGAGCTATTAAAAATAAAGTTGCAAAACTAGTTCAGCCCGAATCCAAAACACATTGGAAGCTGGAAGGACATGAGGTGCTCACTGCATGCACCCCATTGCTATCCCTAAGATATTCACCCCCAGGCATGGTCAGAGATGACCAGGTGATGTTCAGATAGATGAACTTTTGCTTCCAATTCAGAAATTGCCAATCTTGCATTCCTGTATTTAGATGATCTCCACAAGTTTGAAGAAATGAAAGTATGATAAAAAAGTGTTAAAAATAAAATCTTTTTCTGTGTGTCATCCGTGCGTTCACTTGTGCTGTCATATCAATGTATAGAGTAATGAGCATCTTGAGATTCTACCAGTGACTGACAACTTTTCCATTGCTCAGGACAAAGTTAAGGTCTCAGAAAGGTAGAGTAATTCTTTCAGATTCCCAAAACTTAACTCTGAAATAGCAAAATAATACACTTTTGTATTAAGTCTTTCTTTGGCTTTGCTGTTCCAAAATTCAGAAATACACTCATCTGGTGTCAAGGCAAGAGTATCTTAAAAAAAAAAAAAGTTATTTAAACAATTTAATTAATAGTTTCATCATCTGTGAAGTTTGGAAACAGCCAAACAAACAAACAAAATCCTGTTGTAAACTATATTGAAATCATGACAATATAGGATGGTTTGATTTGATAAAGAGCTTAAAAATCATCTCATTCCATCCCTCTGCCATGGACAGGGACACCTTCCACTCTTCCAGGTTGCTCCTAGCCCTAATCCAACCTGGCCTTGAACACTTTCAGGGATGGGGCAACCACAGCTTCACTGGGCAACCTGAGCCAGGGCCTCACCATCCCCTTCACTTTCATTACTCTGGTGTTTGGAAAAAGAGATATAAAGTATAAAAAGAATGAAAAACAAATTATTTTCCAGACTATAAAGAGATTCCCATCTAGCCTTGATCTGAAAGACAACACAGAGTGACAGGTCTGATTGATAGATTCATATCAAAGGTCCTGAATGTGCCTAAATCCACCCAGAATAAGATGGGAATATAGTTCTAAAAGCAGAGACAGCACCAAAGGGACTTTTAATGGTCTCGATTGTCTTCAAGAGTATTTATAATGAGATAGCATGCACTGCACTTTAGGTTGCTGGCTTAAATTTGACTCAGGATACAGAATCATAGTTTGGTGTGACCTGAAGGAAGGGAACTTAAATACTGGATAGTTCCAACCCTGTTGCCATGGGCAGGAACACCTTCCACTATCCCAGGGTACTCTGACCCCTGTCCAACCTGGTCTTGAACACTCCCAGGGAATGGGAAGAAGCTGGATATTGTTTTCAGAAGATGTGTATTTGCCATCCTAGGCTACACGAAATGACTTGTTAGACTCAGTTCCGAACAGATAAATGGCACATCACTCAGCTGGGACAGACTGGCACTCCTGATGACAGTCTTCATACAGTGAGCAGGGAAGATGAATGAACACTGTGTGTGTGTGGACTTTTCCAGTCTCTGGACAGTCCCTCCAGGTCAGGACTGGAAGGCAGTTTCACACGTTTCATTTTTTTCTGCACTCTTCTGCTCATGTGTCACACACAATCCCAGCTCTGCTCAGCAAGAAAGCAGAGGACTCTTCCTCCCTCAGCAGGCACACCAAAGCTGGGGGGGCAGGGGTCACTGGAAGAAATTTTAAAAGGGTAAAAATGGGAGATACTGTGTCACAAGAAGAGTTTATGTTTCCTTTTTGCACAGTCAGTGGACAAAAAAAAAGTTAAGTGCATACTTAAGACAAAGTAGTAAACTGCAGTAGCTGGAATCCTACATAAGAGCCAGAGGCACATGAAACTCAGCTATTTCCAACTGCACAAACCTGTGCAAACACAGCTTTCATTTTTCTTCCTCCTAAAATTCCCTGGTAGTTATCAGCTTCTAATTTCCTCCTAAAAATTCCCAGTGAAATTTAAAGAAACAAAACAGCACTTGGCTGTGTGCTGTAACAAGGGCTTTTGCATAGGTTTAATGTAAAAATTCACTGCTTGTTTCTGCTGAAGGGTCTGGAAACCTCTGGAACAAGGTGGCTTGATGTGCAGCCATTTAGAATAGGAGCTTATTAATTGCTTGTTTTGTTATTAGATTGGCCCCTGCCTTGTTTTTAGCCCAAGGCATAAATACTGTCCCAAAGAAATCCCTGCTGTTATCCAGGAGCTGGCTTATAACACTCTAATAGGCAGTTTGGGTCCCTTTTAGACAGTAAGAGGATTTAGGTGTGGATGGCTGGAGCATGGCAAGTGACAACAGAGCCAGAGAAAGTATCCTAGCCCTGTTTCACCTGCAAGCATGGGAAGAGCGAGGGAAAATGGGGATACCACCAGCCTGACTGCAGGGCATCCAACACAGTGAGCCCTGAGCACACCTTAACTTGAAATAAATATTATGTCAGCTACATTATTACCTGAACTGAAACAAGATGTTTAATGAAGAATAGTCTTGCTTCCCAATCCTTGGTGAGCTCATCTCTGGATCTTTAGGGCTACACTTCAGTGCCCAGCATAGACTTCAATCTACAGGCAGGATTCATCTCACATGCCATGAGCCACCTAAAATGATGCTTTAGAGCAAAACTATCATGGCTTTGCCTGCACTTTAATATCTCTGGAGGTTTGGTTGATGCCACAAAGGGTCGTTCCAGGTCTGTCACATCTCTTGTGCTGGCATTAGTGCACAGAAATCACACCTGAAATCTGATCAGGACAAATACATTATTTTTCAGGTTCTCATCTAAACAGATCAAAAAGAGGGGCTACAACAAGGCTGGAGCTGGACTTCTGACAAGGTTATGCAGTGATAGGACATGGAGGAATGGTTTTTAACTAAAAGAGGAGAGATTTAAATTAGATACTAGAAAGAAATTCTTCCCTGTGAGGGTGGGGAGGCCCTGGCACAGGTTGCCCAGAGAAGTTGTGGCTGCCCCATCCCTGGAATTGTTCAGGGCCACATTGGATGCCTCTTGGAGAAACCTGGGATAGTGGAAGGTGTCCTTGGCCATGGCAGGAGGGTGGAACTAGCTGATCTTTGAGTTCCCTTCCAACCCAAACATTCTGTGATTCTATGAGATCATATCATGAAGTGTCTGCAGCAGAGCTTCCTCCAGCACCAGGCAGTGTTGTAACAACCGTACAAGAAGGACAGCACAACTCTTTTCTGTGTCTGTTCTGTCCAGGGATGATTTCAAGTAATTGTGGGAGCACACCAAGAGTTCTTTATCCAGCATCTCCTGAAGGGGAGAACAGATCCTCCCATGCACCTCTATTATTACTACCCCATGGTTCCTGACTCTGCCACTGTATGTAGAAGGAAGCTCAGTAAATATTTTAGAGTACATCTCAAACTTGAAGAGAGCTGGATCTAAATTAGTTCCCTGAGATTGCATAGGAAGTCTAGGAGGAGCCATTGGAGTCTTAATTAAATACTTCAACACAAGATCATCTCTCGTTTTGAAACTTTATTCTCCCAGTGAAGGAAACAATTATGATGCCAGTTTTGTGAGAGTGGTATGGATTTGCATGGGCTGGTTTTGTACTATCTCCAAAAAAAAAAAAAAATAAATGGCATTTAACTGCATTAAACTTTGGAAAGAGATGACTGAACTCCTGTTTGTTTATCAAGACTGAAGGTAAGATGTCAGTTATTCTAGTCCCATTAAACTTCTTCTCCCTTTATTTTTTGGGTTGTTTGTGTAATGCCACTTCACACTGCCATTCTGCAGCCCCATTTCCCTTTGAATCCCCTGTTGATAAATAAACCTCCCTCCCCTCCATCACATGGTTGTTCTGCAAAGTGGAATGAAAGCCTTTGTTGAGCATCTCTGCAGATGTTGAGGCTAAATATGGGTTCAACAAGAATGAAGCCTGGAGACTGTTGCAAGTTACTGTTTTCTGCCCTCCCTGAACTTTTCTGTCTCTTCTTTAGGACTGTGAGATGGCCAGACTGGTCAGATCAAATATGAGGTGGGGAGAATACGTAGAAAAAGCACATTCAGCTATTCCAGGAACAAAATCCAGTGCTTCAGGACAACTGGAAAGCCAGGGTTTTTTGTAACTGTTTTCTGGATCTTAAGATTGTTTTGGGTTGTTTGGGGTTTTGGGTTGTTTGGGATTGTTTTGGGTTGTTTGGGTGGTTGGGGGAACTCCTCCCCTTTTTATTCCCTCTGGCTATTCTCTAGGTTTACAGTCATGTTGCTACACTGTGTCACCAGCCTGGATGTAACCCCTCAGCCATCTTCTGCAACACTGCAATTCTTCCCAAAGAACCGTGAAAACACAACAAAATTTTTGGGAACCAGCAGAAAGTGGAGTTGAGCCTATTTTGCTTGAATGCTTTTTCAGAACATGCAGTGCCCATAAACCTGTTCTTTGCTGTCCCACGTGCCAGAGATTCCAGAGGCTGCACTGCAGCTACCCAGGACAAGGGGTAAAATAACAGGGAAGTGACCATCACCTCAGCCAAATGACTGGAATTCAGCCCAAGATTCCTATACAAGGGATTTTTTTTAACGTGTTACAATAATCTAGAATTGAAACCTGAATGGTCTTGGCTTTGTTGCTGTTTTAATCTCAGCTCAGCCAGTTTGCTGACTATGCCTGCCAGAACTGAAAATATTATTTTTGTAGTGTGAAAATATTTAAGGTGCTTGTATGTCTAAATTTCACTACATTTCTATACCTGCTCAAAACCAGCTATGGAAAAAAATTCAAATTTACTAATGTGTTTAGTCATATATGGATAATTCTAAAAGGGATCTCCTTATTTAAACTTAATTCCTATTGAATTTATATTCTCTTAGATGATATATATTATATATATAATACAATATATACATAATACTACATCTATAGTACATATTTTATATATATATACTACTTATTACTATTGAGTTCCTATTGGTTTTAAAATATAAAAGGAGACAGCTGGACAACATGTCAGGTGCATTTGTGTACCAAATTCAAAGAAGATTTTTTTTTTAAATACAAAGGTCATTTATTTGAGTACTAGATTAAGAACCTAGGTTTGTCAAATCATCTTCACTCCAAAGTGAACAGGAAATTTCCTCGTATCATCCATTCTCAGGGTCAAGTTCTCTACCAAAGTAGGAATAGGTTGGAAAGGATCTCTGCAAGTTATCCAGACTTAATGGATGGAGTTTCTTTTACATCAGGTATGCTCAGGTGAGAGGACTGGGTTGGGATGACAGAACTTTGCAGGATGAGTACAGTGGAAATGTCACAGCTGTCAACACTGGTTTGATTATAAACACTTATTAATATCTTAAAGCCTTCCAGTACCTAAAGGGTACTCCAAGAGAGCTGGAGAGGGACTTCGGACAAAGGCATGAAGTGACAGGACAAGGGGGAATGGTCTCACACTGAAAGAGAATAGACTTAGATATTTGGATGGAATTCTTGTCTGTGAGGATGGTGAGGCCCTGGCACAGGTTGCCCAGAGAAGCTGTGGCTGCCCCATCCCTGGAAGTGTTCAAGGCCAGGTTGGACAGGGCTTGGAGCAACCTGGGATAGTGGAAGTTATCCCTGCCTACAGCAGGGGTGGAACTGGATGAGCTTTAAGGTCCCCTGCAATCCAAACCATTCCATGATTGTGAAACCTGCTGTGCTGACTAATGCACCAATCACCAGAAATCCTCCCAGTAAAGGCTGAGGATCCCATCTTTCAGAGCTCTCTACTGAATCAGTTGTGTATTATTCTGCTCTTTTACAGGTGTGGAAACTGAGTCACAGGGCTGTGCTCAGAGCAAGCTGAGAATCACAGACCTGTCATCAGGTGTGAGAACCAGGAAACCTTTGAGTTCTGACTCTGTGTTGTGAACACAACTGTCATAGCCTTTATTCATTAAATGATCCATAAATAAATTAAAATCAAGAGAAAGAAAAAAAGAAAAAGAAAGGGTAAGAATATAAAAGGAAATGGATTTTGTTTCTAGCCAAGTGATATCTGTATGGGTGGAATCAAAATAGCTTCAAATAGCATAGGAAATGCACCCATTTCTGTCACCCAGCAAAGCAACCCACTAGGGACAGCAAATCCCCCTGTAGCTGAATCCCAGAGCTCGTGGGCACGATATGTCTCCTGTGGGCTGTAGTAGTCAGCCCTGTCAAATCCAAAATCTTCCCTCCCTGCCTCTCTCCCAGTTGTATTCCCTTTCTCCACCAAATGCTGGAGAAAAAAAAAAAAAAGACAACTGCTGTAGAGTTGTATCAGAGATGCCAATCTAATTATTTTTTTCTCTTTTTTTTCCTTTTCTTTTTTTGGACATTGCATCTGTGGAGGAGGGAGGGGAGGACAGGGAGTTGCAAAGGCGGGGGCAGCTGAAGAGGGAAAGGAGGGGGAGAAGAAGAGAAAATATTTCCTCTGGCGATTCTGTTTCGCTTTTGAAAAGGGACTACTTTCCTCGCTCCTTATCCCTCCTGACAAGTACAAGCACTTTGGGCCCTAACTGGATGTGAACATTGTCAAAAGGAATTTGGGCTAAAGGGAGGCATCTGCAGTTCTGTTCCTATTGCGCTCGGTGCTGGAGCCACTTTTGCGAATGTGGCAGGGTGGCTGGTGGGCAGACACCAGTACAGATGGGAACTTCACATACTGTATGCATCATGACCAACTATAAAAACAGTCACAACGCATCACTTGTTACCCGGCCAGGCTCCCTGGAACCTTCACTTCCAATTTCCATCTCGCTGACATTCACAGCTTACACTGAGCTTTTATGTTTAAGCATCAGTACGGTATTAATGCAAGAGAAAAGGGGTGGCTGGGCTACCACAGCAAGGAATTAAACCTCTGATCTCGGCCAGACGTCGGAAGGGAGGAGCAATTCAAGGGGAATTGTGTAACCGGACTCTACGGAAAAGGTGTGGGGGCAAAGCAGGGAACGGGAGTCAGGAATATTTTTTGACTCCGTGAACACACAGCAAGTCAGGAGGGTTCTGAAAAAGAAACACAGCAAGCAGGCACTCTCCCAAATTGTAATTTAATGCTTGGAATAATCCTATTGTGTCAGCTACTCACTGCCAAAGAACTGAGGATAAATATAACTTTAATTTTTTTTAGAAAAAAAAAGAAAAAAATTAAGGGGATGGCAATTTGAACAGCTTAATGTTTCTTCAAAGGCTGAGTGATGGAAAGCAGCGCTGAGGTAAATTGACAACTCGGAATTAACTGGGTGCTGGCACAGCTCAGGTAAAGGTTTGATGGTAACATGAGCTTTCCAAAGTGTTTCCAAACTGAAGTATTATGAAAAGGTAAATTATGTTTTGTATTCATGACTGAAAGCATTTTATTTTAAAGCCGGCGCTGCCGATGCTGTCAAGGTGGAGATTCGAGCTTTATGTACAGTGCCTGCAGCCCTGCCATGTGAGTGAGGCAACATGACAGCTTGTAATAAGTAATTTTTATACAGTTGCATTTATCACTCAAGTAGGCTTGGCAATATTAAACACAGAACCTTAGAATGCTGCAGAAGAGGAAGGACAGGGGCTGGAGGCCATGTGTACTCTGTGTGTGTGTGTGTGTGTGTGTGTGTGTGTAACTTCTTCTTTTTTTCTTTCTCCAGGCCCATTCCTGTTAATGTGGTACTTTTTAAGATATGCACCAAAACGCTTCCAAATTGTTAATACATCACTAAAAGGTTACAAATGAAATGACCCCGTTTAGCCCAAAGGATGTTATTTTAGGCTTTAATGAATTAGACATTGCTACCATTTTCAGGCAAAAATCAATTGCCTCAATTAACAAATTTGCAGGAGTCCAAATATTTACAAAATAAAGGCCCACAAACCACATTCTTTGCTTCTCTTTCTCACTCCCTACCCTGTTTCGTCATTAACATCTTCATTTCCATGAAAGTGTGAGGCATCAGCTCTTGCCCTGAGCTAGTGAAGGCCAAAGTGTTGACAACTTTCTTATTCTTTAGAACCTGCTCTTTTCTGTTTTAGCAGGTTTTCTTTCTTTGTCATGAATAATTCAGGACAAGCTAAAAGAAGTTGAGGATACCCCTTCCTCCTAATTGAAGGAATAAAAATATAGTCAAATATGTCATTTGTGGAAGAAAATTGTACAAAAAGAGAAGTCAATTTATTTTGTGGGATTGAATTGAGAAGGGAATTTTCTTCTATTCGCAGAATTTATAGGAACTACTGGTCAAGTCTGAACCAAGAGGAAGCAAAAATCTCCAAGCCAAATAGCAGGCTCTTCAATTTGCTACAGCAGAGCCCTGACATATGGTTTGGTTTGCAAGGAGTTACAAAGCTCAGTGGATGCCAGTGAATTCAGCCATTTAATGGTGAAATAACACCAGATTGAAAGCAACATCAAATAAAAAAAATAAAAACAAAAAAAACCCCTTGTCTCTGTTATTATTCGTATGACCCAGATGAGGAAATTATGCATTTGCAGTGGGAGGTGTGTCTAACACAGTGGCTGCCTCGGGACATTGGCTGGATGGGGACTTGCAGCTTGGAGGATCTGGGTGTCTGGACTATCAGACTATCAGGGAGATGGAAGGGGAAGCTGGTAGCTTTGTCTATTCCATGATTATTTCATGCATCTCTTCTGCCTATCAATTATGTTAAATTTAATTCATTCACCCATCTAACCCACACTGGTCTGAAGAAGATATTCCAGGACCTGGTGGTTACTGGAATTTCCCAGGAGAGCAGCTGAGGGTGGCATTGACTTCTTAGCCTTTGCTAGAACATGAGTCTCCAACTCTTAGTAAGGGTCTCCAGGTAAGAGGCAGTGACACATATACAAGGGTGGTATTTGCCCCATCCCTGGAAGTGTCCAAAGCCAGGCTGGACAGGGCTTGGAGCAACCTGGGATAGTGGAAGATGTCTCTGCTCATGGCAGAGGGTGGAACCCTATGAGCTTTAAGGTCCCTTCCAACCCAAACCATCCTGTGATTTTATGATTTACCTTTGCAGTGGTGCTGATTCATAAATATCAACTGAACATAAAAAGATAAAACAATCAATAAATGTTAGAAGTCAACATATGTTATAGATTTTGCAAATGAGTCCATAAATCAGCAAGAGAAACTAGATCTCCCATATACTAAGTCTCCACAGCCAGTTTGATTCTGATTTTCAAGGCTTATTTTGTATCATTTGTCTATATTAATTAGAAGATGAAAAAGAAGCCTATTTATTTCCCCAGAAAAATATGGTTAATATTGCCTTTTTTTTTTCTTTAACTGTTGCTACTAGAATATTAATACTTTTGAGTAAAAAATACTTCCATTTTCTACTTAATACTGTGAACCTGAGATTAAGCACTAAAACTCAGTTGTGACTAGATGTTAAGAAACATCTTTTAGTAAAAGATTACAATCTTCAGTATTTCAGGTCTTTAAAAAATAGATTAAATGAACATCAGCCAGAAATTACCAAAGAACACTTGATTTTTCTTTGAAAAGCAATAATCTAAGTAACTTCATCCATGGTCCACGGTGTGAGCTGGGCTTTCAGCAGAAGAGGCTTCCAAACTCTCTAGATATTTTTTGAAAATGTGACATAATTTTGACACAACTCAAGAGTCCTTGAGGGTGAGGTTCATTTTATTGAGCTTAAGATACCTACAGTACACATGATAACACCTAATTTAATTACCCTAGGATTCTTTAATAGACATCAGAGAGAAAGAGGCAATTTTAGGGTACAAATGTCTGGCCTACTGAAATGTTTTCCTTTGGCCAGATGCATCTCATCCAAGTCATCCTAATGGTACCATTAATGGAATGATGTAGATTCATGGAATCATAGAATGGCCTGGGTTGGAAGGGACCTTAAAGATCATCTTGTTCCACCCCCTGCCATGGGCAGGGACACCTTCCACTACCCCAGGTTACTCCAAACCCTGTCCAACCTGGCCTTGAACACTTCCAGAGATGGGGCAGCCGCAGCTTCTCTGAACAACCTGTGCCAGGGCCTCACCACCCTCATAGGGAACAATTTCTTCCTAATATCTAGCCCTAAACCTACTTTCTTTCAGTTTGAATCCATTCCCCCTTCTCCTTTCACTCCAGGCCCTTGTAAATAGTCCCTCTCCATCTTTCTTGTACATTCCCTTGAGATGCTGGAAGGCCACAATTAAGTCACCCCAAAGCCTTCCCTTTTTCCTAGCTGAATAATCCCAATTCTCTCAGCCTTTCCTCACAGCAGAGCTGCTCCATCCCTCTGATCATCTTGATGACGTCCTCTGGACTCACTGCAACAGGTCAGTGTCCTTCCTGTGCTGGGGATCCCAGATGAAATACTGGATGAAACACTCCAGATAAGGCCTAGCTGAGAGTGAAGGGATGTACTGCACATGAGTGGAGTTTAACATGATTATAAATTTTTGCAGGTTGGCTCCTAAGAAGATGGAAGATGCAAGCGGAGAACCTACTTTTGTGATGAATATTTTCTATCTATGCCATCCTTCAACACTTCTTGGAGAGATTCTTGATACTCCTGTGGCTCTGACATGCTGTGCAGCAACTCCTGCTATCTTACATCTCCTAGGGCCTGACAATTAAGAGCTGAACAGCAGTAGCAGTGATAAATTCCATCTTGCACACTGAAATCAAATCTGTTGTTATCTCAAACCCTCTGAGCCCCAAGTTGGGTGCCAATAAGGGCTGTCATGGTTTGTCTCAAGCAAAGAGTATCTCATGTAGATTGTTGTATCATGTGGATTTATTGCACAACATATGAATAACTGTTACTGTTCTTGAGCTAACCCCTCTGGGCTTACCAAAAGCATCATGCTTGACATCAGTGTTTACACCACAAACATGAAATACCTAGTTTTGCTTTGATCCCATGCACTACATCCATAATTCAAGCTTCATAAAGTGATGTAGAGCATTCCCATTGATTAGGGTAGTCATGTTGCATCTTCCTGTTTGACCAATATGTCCAATGAGGTAACATTACTTAAATAGTCTGTGCAGTTGGTATTCCAGGAGAATTCATGCAGCTCTCCCTGTAGAAAAGCTTGCATACCTGGAGGTTAACATCTGTCTAAAGAGAACATTCACTTATTTTAGTTAACAAGACCTTGCCATTGTAATAAATGAATTATGAAAAATGTGTGTTGTTAATCATATGCAGAAAAACCTGCAACAGATTCTCCCCCATGGAGGATGGGAAGGGCATTCAGCTGTCCATACTGTAGATCTCTGTGGTAAAAATATCTCCAAATCATCTAGCTATGAATAATTTTCTAATTTTAAGAAGAAATGTTGCTTTTAGAGCAGTTTACTTGATTAGAATTTAAGTTGTATTTTAATTAAGCTGTATTTTAATTAAGCTGTATTTTACCCAGGTGCCATTTCTTTTCTCCTTTAATTTACTAGGGGGCTAAAAGAGTCAGACCTAATGTAGCTCTGCAGTACAGACCTCTACATTATGAAACCAAACCAACCTACTTCACAGCTCCACTAAACTGAATGAACATGTGGTTTATGCAGAATAAATCACAGCAAAAGAAATCATAGGGCTTAAAATTGCTTTCCTGAAAGTACACAACAGGATAAGGGCCTGAAGATCACAAGGTTGGCTTGACCAGTAGTTGTTTTGCTGAAACCACCAGTCAGATAGCAGTGTATTTATTTCTGATATTGCCCCTGAGCAAAAGTTATCCATGACTTTTCCAGAAAAAGAAACTTGGGATATTTGACATGTGACATGGATTCATCTATGTTTAATATAGCAAAACTTAAGTGAGCTTGATTGCAAAATGGGTTAAATACTCCCACAGAAAAGATTCTTCTCCATCTCTTCAAAAAGATATTTTTATGATGTTATCAAGGATTGAATAAGAAATCTCTTCATCAACATCAGACTTCCTTCAAAACAACAACAACAACAACAACAAAGTTTTGCTTTAGCATACAGAATCACATTATCAAAATAATAAAAGATGATTCTGTGATTAGAAACCTGGGATCGGTACTCAGGAAACTGTGGAAAAATAATTCTGCTACAAACTTGCCAAGTTTCAGGCCCAGATAATTTTGTATTGGTGTAATGTTTCAGTAAATCTGTGCTGCTGGTCTCTGTAATGAACAGAAATTAAGACTTGAATCGATTGCCTGAGTTAAGATGAAGGTACTTCATCTTAATACCTTTTTAGGTCCTCTCTGGTACTTCATCTCTCACAGGATCTGTCACAGACAGGAGTTACCGGAGAACTTCAGAACCTGCACATCCCAAAGGATACTGAATGCCCATGTTTAGGCAAATGAATGGGTCCCAGAGAATGTGGTTGATGGAGTCTAATGGCTAAGTTAACTCAGCTTTAAGTAGAAACCTACTTTTGGTCAACTGAGTAGCTCTAGATTTCTCAGGGAATCTGAGACATCTCCACTGGGCTGGCAGATAGACACAGGTCTGTACTGTCCTTCTGAGCCAGCAATCACACCCATGAATGTTTCAAAAGGCATTAAATATCTCCATTCAGACAACTAAAACATGCCCACAGGGTGGGCTTCACTTACCTAAACGTGACTGTCTAGAATCCTTTTAGGTGCTTTGGAGCATCCTGCTCAGCTATGGAAGCGTTCATGCCTCTTGTCAATCTGGATTCATATTTGCCAGGCTGGTCTAGATGCCTTGAATCAAATAACACATCTCAGGTGGTATTGGACACACAGGGAATAGGATCATCATTAACTGCAGGTATCAGTAGGAATTAAGGTAACCAGTCTCTACAGATGGGGATCTCAGCACAAGAAAGACATGGAGCTGTTAGAGCAGGTTCAGAGGAAGAGCACAAAGATGATCTGAGGAGTGGAGCACCTCTGCTGTGGAGACAGACCTAGAGAGTTGGAGCTGTTCAGCCTGGAGAAAAGTAGACTCTGGGGAGACCTTAAACCCTCTTCTAGTACCTAAGGAGGGCTTTACTCAGAGGGTGATGAGGCCCTGGCACAGGTTGCCCAGAGAAGCTGTGACTGCCCCATTCCTGGAAGTGTCCAAGGCCAGGTTGGATGAGGCTTGGAGCAATCTGGTGTAGTGCAAGGTGTCTCTGCCTGTAGCAGGGGATTGGAATAAGATGATCCTTAAGGTCCTTTCCAACCCAAACCATTCCTTGACTCTGTGAAATGAAATTGTGGTGAAAAATACAGTGAAAATTTAAGAGCTGTTTTGTTTCTGCAGAGATGCATGAATAATGATCAAGAATAAAATAAAATTTTTTATACCTTAATAAACAAACAAACAAACAAAACAAAAACCAAAAAAAAACCAAAAACAAAACAAAAAACGACTCTAGACTCAGGGAATGGTCTATGTAAGCCACTTGTGCAGCTCATACATTCATGTGTAAGTAGTTTTATTGAGAGAACAAAGGATGTTCCTGGACATTCCCATTACATTACAAAGCTGGCGTTCCAAGAATAATATGCCTGAGAATAAAACAATAATTATAAAACCACAAACGAAATCAAAGCAATGCTGCTGAAAGCCTTAAGCACCACAGGTTTACGAGGCATGTAAATATAGCAGCTTGGATAAAGATGTAAACCCTTACACTGCACCCTTTAAAATCTCACACTTCAGGAGCCAGTGGAAACACATTGGAGTGAAAATGTGGATAGATAATCACTGAATCTCTGTTAAGAAATGCTGTTCTTTTCCTTTTAAAGCCGTGTGAATACATGCAAGCTCAAATTAGGGAGAGCAGATAACCAACTGCACGCCAGAGATGAGCAGGCTGCTTAAAGCAACCACATAATCGGTGAAGCTTTAAAAAAGGAAGAAAACAGCTCGAGGCCCTTTTTCCTTCTTCCTCTAGAGTGTGACATCATTGTATATGACACAACACCTTGGAAGGAACCATATGGGGAAATGCAGACATGTTGCTAACTAAATGTGAGCTCCTTCACAATGAAAAAAACCCATCGCCGGCCAAAGCCTGGATGGTCTCGTGAAAAGCACAGTTTACACACTGGAACTGACAGTTCTACTTCAAGGACATTTTTCATGTCTAATTCTTTTTTTTTTTTTTTTTTTTTGCAGTATTTGGAAAGGCATACCAGGAACACAAATCTGGTTTGCATTCAGTTCTAATTAAAAAGGGTTGATTCAACTCAACACCCTGAAATATGTAATGTGCTTTGATGAGGGAGCTGGTTTTGACCCTTTACAGGACTGATCTTTAGATCTCTAAGCTCATTATTCAGTGTTGGTTATTATGCTGATTTAAGGAATTTGCAGGCTTTCTCCATCTTGTAATATCTCTTTAGGCTGATCTTTTTTTGTCTTTTTTTTCCACTAAATATCTATTTCTCTAAGTCATAGAGTCATAGAATGGCCTGGGTTGGAAGGGACAGTAAAGATTATCTGGTTCCAACCCCACTGCCATGGGCAGGGACATCTTCCACTATCCCAGGTTGCCCAGAGTGCCATACAACCTGGCCTTGAACACTTCCAGGGATGGACATCCACAACTTCTTTGGGCAACCTGTGCCAGTGCCTGTTGACCTGAATGCAGTTTTGGACTAGAATTTATATCTAAAAGCTCTATTTTTTAATATTTTCAATAACAATAGTCATTATTATCAGTAACAATAACAGCACTAGTAGTAGCAGCAGCAGTAGTAATAGTTGTAACAGTGAATTTAACTGAATACACTGTAAATGGCCCATAATTATTTTTCAGGGCTGCTCAGATTGTTTAATGGTTGTGTCCAAGGACATGAATTTCTACAGAACAATAAATAAAACCTCCAGGCCTTAAGACTGAGTTTTTACAATGAATGTCCACATTCACTGGCACAGCAACTGGTTCCAAAATTGTCTTAGGTGACTTCAGCAGAACAGGAGATACTGACAGCTTTAGATTGTGAGTGTTAACAGATGAGAAAAGGGTAAAATTGAAATGAGGAAGCTGCCTGAACAAGTAGATATTTGTGCGTTAAAACTTACAAGAACTGCAGTTAAAAGTTAAAAGAACTTCCCATGGAACACAACATTTGCATTCCTGTGAGTACTAATGCGATGGGAATCAGGAATTTCTCAGAGCTCCACTATGAGATATTCCATCTCAACTTTAGTCATTAATTGAAAAAGAGGTTGGACCCCAGTTCAGAAAACATTCACATTCATCTTGCCTGAAATACCACAGAAACCCAACAACGTAATTGGAGCTACTTAGATAAAATTAGACATTTTATTTTTTCCCATCATTAGAGACTAAAATCTATACTTAATTTTAATGATCTGCCTCATGAAAATGACTCATGGATGCACCTCATCATGTGCTTGATTTTTATTTAAGTCTGTGATTATATTCCATAGAAATTAGTAAAAAATAAGCTTGCCTGTAGGATTTACTATGAGCTTTAATGTATTCTTGGTTAGGTACCTGGTTCTGAATGGTTTTTGCTGGGCTTTGAGGGTTTGGGATCTGGATGAAAGATATTATTCTTTCACTTTGCAATTTGATCACGAAAAAAAAGTTAAAAAAAAAAAAGTGGGAAAAAAAGGAATCAACGGAAGACTTGAGTTCTCTGAAAACATGTTATGATGCTTCCAGAATATTTGGTTATGAGCAGAAGATTTTTTCTTTTCTCTACTTATTTAGGCTTTTACATGCAAAACTACTTATGTATGCACTCCCCCATGTGAGCCTGATGTATTCAGACTAACACAGCTCCAGCAACTGCAGGCCAACTCCATCTCTGGGGTAAATGCATGGCCTGGAGGGATATATTTGATTCATAATGGCTGCAGCAGAATTATAGTGAGTGCTGGAGTGTTATTTATGTTATATCTGAAAGTTCATTGAAATTATTTAGATCCAGATCCCTCAAAGGATAGAAGTACAACACAAGTCAGATTTATGTGGCCAAGCCCAGGTGAGAGACCCACAGGCTCTGCCTTAAAGCACTGGTCCCTCAACTTTCACCAGTCATTTTCTGTGGGTGTTCAAACACCTTGTCTAGAGTCAGTACAAGGAATTTACTCTGCAAACCATTTCCCTTTAACTGGAATTAACATTTAAGGATGTTTGAAATTGACAAACTGGGAAGTAGCAGATCCCTATCCCTGATGTTGTGGGTAAGTTATTTGCAAACCGCTTGGAGCACTTGACCAGGGAATGGAAAACCTGACTTGATCAAAATTAATTTCTTACTTATCCCAGAAATGTGACATTATCCATGGGCTCTAATTCTATGTAAAAAGGGCCCAGAAAGGGATCGGATGGTTAGAAAGACAGGAAGGGAAAGAATTTTAAGAAATCAAGGATTTTCCATCCCGTTTCTATCTTGTGCTACTATGCAGAAGGGGCTGCAAAACCTCTGGGGCTAAACACAATATAATCTAGGAGAAAACAGTGAGTGAGCTAAAAACCATTGGGAAATCCTGTGAAAACTGAATTGCAGAGATAGGAAGCATTTTTCCAGTTTAAAATTATTACAAAAGAAAATTATTTTTAAAAATCAAGATGCTTTCCTTTTTTAAAATTCTGAAGTAAAATTTCAAAATTTTGCTTTAAAGTGTATCTTATTATATGCTCCTGACATTTTCTTATACCATGATTCAAAGCCCATGACTTAAAATTAAATTGAAAACTGAGTTTTAGGAGCAATTCCTTGTTATTCTTCCTTCCCTTTCATGTCTCCTATGGACAAGTGGGATGACCCACTGTGGTGCCTTCCAAATTTACCCATTCTGATTCTGTGAAAAGTTCCTAAAACTAGGATTTTGTGATCTTAATTGGGACACTTCCTGAACTGGTAAAATATTAAGCTGTCCAGTTTCTACTGGTCTATCCAGCTGTAAGATGAAATCTGAAACACTGATCTGTCCACCATTGAGACCATCATTACCACCACAATATAAAGTTAGATGTGCAGTCAGAACCTGGGATTGCACTGGGTGTAAAGCTTGACAGTCATTATCTGGGGGAGTTTAGAAATGAGAAGACAAGAAAAGTGTTAGAATGAAAATTAGAGATACAAAGCAGGAAAATCACTCAGCTGATATTGCTTCATTTTGAACATGTCAGACACCAGACATTTGCTAAGGATAGAGCAGCAAGAAATCCACCCTGTGTCATCAGAAAATAGGTCTTTGAAGAGGAAGACTCTCCAAAGTGAAAGTTGAAACTGAGATTTCTATATCTGTGCTCAGACATTTTTTAAAATGGTCTGAATTTCAGAGGGGCGTAGATCTGAAAGAGATCCTGCTCCCAAATCAACAGCTGGAATCTCCTGATCTGCCAGTGTATCATATTGTCTAACACCTTTTTTTATACAGTTCATGCACTTAAATATAAGATTGTCTTCCTCTTTTGTGCTTATTGAGGGGAAGCTGTTCAACAGTTTCATTTCTCTGCTGGTTAGAAACCTGCTACTGAATTCCAGCATAACTGAATTTGTATGGCTAAGAATTAAGCACAAATTTTTTCACACTGAAGTCCAAAAAGACTTGAAGAGAAAAAAACATCACATTTAGGGGTGGACATAAGAACCTGAAGGCCCAGGGGTTTATTTTCAAATTGGTAAATGCAAACCTCTGCTGAAGGGACATGTGACAACCTGGAGGAAAGGGCCATGCATTGTCTTAGTAGCTCAATTCTGCTTTAACTTGGGAATTCCTCCTTTGTGCTCTGCTGTATAATGCAGAGGCATCTCAGCACATTTCCAGATGTGTGAAATACATCTGGAATACACAGGTAGCCCACAGTCTACTCAGATGTGTGAAGGACAAAACCATTTTAAAAGATCTTTGAGCTCATATAGGTGTGACTGGGCCTTTGTTAATCCACCTTCATTGACACAAAGTTGCTATGAGTCAGTTCTTTGGGAGGAGGATGAGAAGCTTACTTTGTGTTTCCAGAGAATCCAGTCAGTGGGAGCCACCTGTGTGGCAAAGAACTATTTTTAATACAATATTAATATTATATGTATATATAAATATTAATATGAAATGCTATTTCAAAATATGAATTAGGCTACCAATCCGTTTAGGCTAACTGGAAAAAGCTCATTGCAAGTCGTGGCTTTTAAAAAATTCCCACAGTCTGGACTTCTAACTTCTGCTTCCCCCTTTTTCCATGCAAACAGTTGACAAGCGAAACAGCAGAATGTGTTACATCCCAACTTCATGTCGTTTAGAGGGTTAATGCTACTTTCTTTTTCCTTCCTTGCTTTTACCCAGTGCTGACTGAAAAGAACACCCAGGTTCAATGAGTGACAAATCATTACGGACCGTACAGTGTAATTAAAAAGCACAGCCATTGATCAGCTATGAGCTAAACCTGAGACAAAAAAGTGAGAGACCCAGAATAGCTGGCAAAACTTCTCATTGAATGTGTCTGAAATGGAAGATGTTCTCCCTGGAGGCATGGAGCGTGGCCCATTGTGCATTTCCATTAGAGATACACACTGACTCGGAGCATGCCATTGATGTTGGCCTATTTATGAAAGGCTGTTGAAAGAGGTTTCAGAGTTAATTGAAAAGAGCTGTTTCTGAAGTAAGGTAACTTCAAACAACACAGCTCTGAAATGTGTTTTAATGGACTGGAAATCAGTGAATTTTCCATAGTGCACATGAAATTAAAAAGTGGAATGGCATCAACTGAAAGCTGCGTTGCCATTTGGTGGGATTTCTTTCATTATTATTATTGTAGCTATTGTTATTATTGCTATCACTCTCTAACACTATTAACACGTATTTTAATTATAGTAGCTCAATGGACAGTGATAAAACAGCTTTGCTCTTGATTGATTAGAGGATCATCTTCTAAGATCTGTCAAAATCTTCATTACAAGTCTTTATTCCACGCATTTATAACACAGGCTGCTGGTGGAAACTGTCAGGCTTGAGCCATTGAAAACAGAAGGAAAAGCTCTTCCAGTTGTCAGGTAGAAGTAGGTTCCAAAGCCCTCCTTTACCGAGGTATGTTGTGCTTTAAATGTGTTTATTCTTAACAATATTTCCATTTTAAAATTAAAGCATATACCTAAATTCAGGCATGTGTTTACTCAGGCATTTGTTTAGTCTCTACCCTGAGCTGAGGTCTTGCACATAAGTTTGCACTTAAGTTCATGCTTAAAAAAAGCCTTTTCAGCAAAACATGCACCTGAATTTCATAAGTATAAAGAGTAGCTGAGTATGTGTTTAAATCTCAGTTTGTGATTAAATACCTCTCTCAGCTGAAAACAACATACTTTTAAATTCTTTTTTAAAACTTGACAGTGTTCAATAAAAATAGGAGTGACTGAGCTAAATTTATTCCTTCTTTTAAATTCTTCTGCAGGAATTAAGAGTTTGCAAGAAGAAAGGGAACTCCTTGCCCTTGGATGAAGTGAATTTAGACAACTATATGGCGTGCAGGTAGAAAGGAAGAAAATCAGATTGTGAGATGCTTCCTCAGGCTGATTAATACCCAATATCCTGAAAAAACTCATAAACCCAAGTGAATTGCAGGGGAAAGGTGAATAAAATAACTCAGTATAACACAAGCAATAATCAAACAACTTCTGACACTGAGCTTGAATGATAATAAGTATTTTACACCTCCATTCTACTCTTAATTCTCTAAGTAATTCACAAGTTCTGTTGAAAACCTCCCATGTTCCATTAAAAGAGATGACCTCACAGACATTAATTAACTTAATCTCACAAAACTCATTTAAAGTACGAAAGAACTATTGTCCTCATTTTTAAATAAGGAATGAAACACAGGGATGGTAATGACTTCATACAAAACCTACCAAAAGCAGCAGAAATATTTAAATCACAGCCTTCCATAGTACTACCTTCTCTCATTATTTTTTTAAGTTTTAAGGTTGCTGGGTAAAGAAAAAATAAATGTAAAAGTCCTGAAACACCCCTAGGGCACAAAAAAGAACAGTACAAGGAAAAACCAGAAAAATTACTTGAGTTTTAAATAACTAGAAATCTCATTTTTTAGGGCTGTCATGACATTTTGGCATCTGCACTGATTTTTGAAAATTTGTGGGTGATAATCATGGATTAACATGTGCTTAACTTACCTTTGAAGTTGCTGTGGGTAGTTACATACACAGATCAAGAATGTGCTACTTGTTCTGCAGAGCAGGCCATCAAAAACAAGGACAGGGATGAGGGCTATGGAAGAAATCTGAATTTAAGGACAATGTAACTCCTTATTTTGGTAGCTAAACAAAGAGTCTGGATTTTCTGAGGCATTAAATATTGAGTAGAGAGATTTATTTTTTTTCTGTCACTCAAACACTCATACCTGGAATAGAGAGAATTAGGCACTGAAACCGGGGTGAATAACAGCCAGCATGTTTACTTAATGCAGAGGAAAGAAAGGATACTGGAGAAAACAGGAAAACCAGAAAGGACAATGTGAGTTCTAGTGTCCAAGACACATATTTTAAGGAGTAAATCTTTAGGAGTAAATCCTTCTAGGAAAGTGGGATTCAGAGCCTGAGAGTTTCTTCATATATATATTGTCAAATACATTCATTTGAGAAAAGGAACGTTTGGGACATTCAGATGTGGAGCTTGAACCTGCATTTCCCCTCTTCAGGAGTAGTGTTCTAACCATCCAAAAAAAGATAGTATTGCTTCTTGGTGTGACAGTCAAGGCCAACACTTGAGTGCCCAAAATTTTACAGCCCTTGAACCCAGAAGGTGAGGAATTAAAGAACTTAACTCTGCATCTGACTTGTCATTATTCTAGCTCTTGCTCCTGGGATATTTTGGGGTGGGTTTATCAGGCCAAACATACAGTTCTAGTCAGTTTAATTCTCACCTGGAAATGCCTTTTTTCTCCCTATTGACTATCAAGGGTGATGAGGATGACAAATTCAAGTGTAAAGCTTTTAATGTAGACTTCCAGGGTTTGATTCAGTTGCCCAAATATGGGCCCTTAGTGTCATTCCAGATGTCCCCAGTGTCCTGCCTGCTCTCCAGCTGACAAATACTACAGACAGGATATGAAATGTGTCCACATATCCATGAGGCTTCATTATCCTTCAGAAGACTCATGCTTCTTTCTTCTGCAGTTCCTTTTATGGTTTTTATATACTCTGATACTCCTAGCAGAGGTGGATGTCCTCCTCCCCCTCTCTGGTCAGTAAGTGGTGTTATTCATGCTACAAGGTTAAATGCTCCCAGCCTTAGGAGTGAAGAAGGACAAGAAATACATATTTAATTTCTTGAGAAATGCTCAGGTATTACACAATGCTCCACCTGCTATCCCAACTCAAAATAATGCAAACAAGGGAGTCTGGGGAAGGACTAATAGTAGAAGTCCTTGGAGCTCGCTGGTTCTTTGCTTTTAGGCAGGTCCTAAGATGTGTTAGATCACAGGCAAAGTTCCACATCTACAGTGGCAAAGCATTAGGTTTCATAAGGCATTTTTGACCAAAGTCTTATTAAGGAATACAGACAGGGTTTTCCCACATTGCTGTCATGAGCTTAGATTAATTAGTGATAGTTGAGGATATTCTATGCTCTGCTGATGTTAAATATATGTTATTCAACTTCCATAGAGTTCTGGAGAAGAAATTGTGATGAAGTTCTTCTGAAAAGTAAGTCTTCATTTTAGGAGGCTGTCTGTCATAGCTTTATAACTACTAACTATAACATAATTATTCCAGTGAGGTTGGGTTTGCATGGAATTTGGATTTCACAGTTTTGGCTCTTTTCTGGAGTCTCTGAATATTGATGACATATAAGCAAAAAGAAAAAATACATTGAATGGTGACCTTATAATCGTATGGTAATATTTGCTGTACTAAATTTCTGCAGTATCCTTTGCAAACAGTTTCTCTTTAAACTAATTAACTATAAACAATCCAGACACAATCAAAGTAAACAAACAACACTCATCCTCCTTGGGAAATAACAGCTGTCACATATTTAAAAGATAAATGATAGAAAAAGTTTTGGGGATCATAGAAGTATGGAATGGTTTGAGTTGGAAAGGACATTAAAGCTCATCTCATTCCAGTCCCTTCCACTATCCCAGGTTACTCCAAATCCCATCCAACCTGGTCTTGAACACTTCCAGGGATGGGGTAGCCACAACATTTCTGGGCAGTCTGGGATGTCGCTCTGCAAACTTCCAGAGCACAATTCATGGCAATATCAATCTCAAGGTTAGAAAGCTGGATGTCCAGCTTTATAAAGTTCTCCTTAAGGTATTGCAGCATTGATCAGGAGGTGGATGGCAGCAATCTGAGATGAACTGTGCTTTCTCAGAGTTTAACTTCAGGTAAAAATTCAGAGTGAATGTCACCTAGTCATTTAATTGAATCAGAAATTAATTCCCTAGGGTCAGCTGAGATCGAAACATAAACCTGACTATAATCAGCATAACAATGTTAGCTAAAATTATGCCTCTGAATGATAGTACCTAATAGCAGTGTAGGGCAAAGTTTCCCTAAAGAGGTATTAGAAAAATGTGCTGCCTTGTCTATAGCCTTTGATATTGGGCAAGATGTTGTTTGCATATTTCAAAGTGAACTCTGAGACCATCTGATTTTCATACAAGTACCTGTCTATAACCTTCAGATTTCATTATCCTTCAAAATATTGACAAAACAGCAATTTTAAAAATAGTAATGGATAGGGCTTTAAGCAACCTGGACTGGTGAAAGGTATCCCTGCCCATGACGGGGGGGTTGGAACTAGGTGGTGTTTAAGGCCCCTTCTGACCCAAACCATTCCATGATTCTATGGACTCTTCATTGAGCTCAGATTTTACAGGCTTTCCTAAAATCCAGAGCCTTGGTCTGCAGAAACTCTATTTCAATTCTTGTTTGCCTATTCTGGGAAATCTGGGACCTGAAGAGACAGATCTTTTAGATCTACCATGCCTTGTGAGTCTCCAGCTTTTAAATAGACCTATCTAACAGTACATGTGTCCCAACTCACGACAAATTGAATCAGTCAGTGAAGGTCTGCTCCATAGAATGGGACTCAGTGGAGCTCTACTGGACTATAATTCATACTGAAGTGGGCAACTTGGACAACTGGAGTGTGTCCAGAGAAGGGCAATAAAACTGGGGAAGTGTCTAGAGAGTAAGTCATATAAGAAGTGGCTGAGGGACCTGAGGGTGTTTAGCCTGGAGAAAAGGAGGCTCAGGAGAGACCTTCTCTCTCTCTACAACTACCTGAAAGGAGGATGTAGAAAGGTGAGAGCTGACCTCTTCTCCCAGGCAACCAGTGACAGGACTAGATGAAACGGCCTCAAGCTGTGCCAGGGGAGGTTCAAATCAGACATCAGGAATAATTTCTTCATGGAAAGGGTGATAAGGCATTGGAAGGGGCTGCCCAAGGAGGTGGTGGAGTCCCCATCCCTGGAGGTGTTCAAGAAGTGACAGACATGATGGTGATCTGTCAAAGGTTGGACTTGCTGACCTTGAAGGTCCACCCTAATTGATTCTGTGATTCTGTGATTCAGAGACCTAAACTTTGGTGCTTAGTACAACTTAAGATACCACAGGGCACGCACAGCTTCCACACAGCTGCCATGGCACAGGACTTGTGACAGATATTTGCTTTTAACCCATTTGGAGGACAGAAGGGCACCTGAGGGCATCCCAGACAGCGTTTGACACCTACATTTAGGAAATGCAATGGAGTAGTTGACTATTTGAGGAAGTGGCTAATCTGGAAGTTAAATCTTACCTTTGTTTCCTCTTGTACTTAGATACCATGTAATAATAACTTCCTTGATGATTTTACTACCACACTATAATAATTTTGTTAAATAATTCTGCAGTGATATTTGAGCTGACTGCACTTGCCAAGAAAGGCAAATTCTCATCAGAAGTTAAACTGCTTAATTTTTTTCCCCATAAATTATTCCAATTAAATTTTTCACAGCATTTAGGAAAAAAAAGTTAATATCCTATTTAATTTCAAACATCTTGGGAAAGGTAACTACAAAATTTTGTCTTGACAATTGTTAGCTTGCAATCTTTGAGGTACAAATTTTAAAGTCTGTACTAGCAGCTAGCAACCAACAATAGTACTTTTATGAATTTGGTTTTCCAGATCCTACTGACTGCATTGCAAACACAGTAACTATAACCAGTAACTATAAATAAATAAATTTATAAATACATTTATCAATTAATTAGGTGCATATTTATAAATCAATTGTAAATAAATCTAATAATGCTATGTTATAAACATCTTAATAAATGAGTACAGCAGCTAATGATAAACATGGTTCATGCAAAAAGCATTATTTTTGTCTTTCACCTTTAAACAAAGATCTTAAAATTTGCCTTAAATAAAACTTATGATACGTACATGTAAAGACACGTACTTAACATCTGTAGATATTATGTTAGAGCATAAACTCATTTTTTTAACATCACATCATTTACCATCTGTTTTCTGAAGAAAGGAAAGGCCTTATGGAAAGCACAAAGCTAAAGCCTTATTTGCGAGTTGCTCACTAGGATATTTCTGTAGTTTGTCCCTGCTAAAAGACCTATTTCCAAAAGGCTCAGGGAATGTTCCATGCAGGTAGAACTCTGTTCTTCAAAGCAGCACCTGAGTTTGGCTCAAAACTGGTATTACAGAGTCTTTCTTCCTCTGAGATACAAGACTGTCAGGAGACTCAGCTGTGACCTTTCTTCACCAGACATTTCCAATTCTGATGTTATTTTAGATGTTTCACTTGAGATAAACCCTCCTCTGCCATTTCCCTGTTGGCAACAGAGATGGCTACAGGGATTAGGGGCTCTGAGCAACCTGGTCTAGTGGAAGGTGTCCCTGCCCGTGGCAGGACAACCAGAACGAGATGAGATTTCAGGTCCCTTCCCGCTCAAACCATTCCTTGACCCTATGTAATAATTTAGGCTAGACTCATCATTCTTTTACAGTACCCCAGATAAGGATTTGTGTTGGGTATTTGGATGACTAATTCACATCTATCAGTGCTTTGTTGTGGTGAGATCATATTAATTTTGTGTATGTACAAAAGTACATTTTATTCTCTGATTATGATTTTAAAAGCCCTGCTTGGGGTATGCTGACATATGCAACCTACAGGGATAATTTCCAATCAAAATAATATTGTGATTATAAAATCATAGAACAGAATCATGGAATTATTTGAGTTGAAAGGGATCTTAAAGATCATCTCATTCCAACTCCTCTCACCATGGGCAAGGACACCTTCAACTATCCCAGGTTGCTCCAAACCCCATCCAACCTGGCCTTGAACACTTCCAGGGATGGGGCAGCCACAGCTTCTCTGAGCAACCTGTGCCAGGGCTTCACCACCCTCACAGGGAAGATCTGACTTAAATCTCCCCTCTTTCAGTTTGAACCCAATATTATATGTAGTTTTTTACACCTGGAGATCACCTTTTGGACTCTTTTTTGTTGCTTGTCTTTGCATTGTCTTGGGTGGATGAATTAAAATGAAGCCTTAAATATTAACATAGATGAACTAATTTGATTTCAAAGACATGGCCATTCACACCAGCAATGTGACTTATGAAAAATGATTGTCCATTTAGAAACTAGAAATGCTATAAACTAAGAAATGTCCCTGAAGTAGGAAAAGAACAGATATAAATGCATACTACAAATTAATGCATGTAAATCAAAACAAAAGTCCTTCTGTTGTTGAAGGAAAATGACTGTTACTATCACAGGATTTGGGGGAAAAAGGGCAATGTTTTTAAGAACTTAAGAACATTTTCTGAACACCAGAGAAGGGTAAAATATACATAAATCAGCTTAATAAATAATGCTTGCTTCTCTGTTTTGTGTGTACCTTTATGTTTCAATTCACTGGACCACATTCTGTTACACAAACAAAAAGACTAATGGGAGTGTGTTTGTCTCTGACTAACTGCAATTTTCCTTCAGCTGTTGAATTTCTGTTAAATTATCCATTGCTTTATCCTCTAGCCCAAAGTATTAATCACAATTCCTTTCAAAACCACTGCCAAGTTTATCAGTGCTCCTGTTTCAGAGCAGTAGGTTCACAATAAATTACTCCCCTTCTCCATCCATCAAGACAGCTCATTTTGAAGTCAGGGTGGGAAAGCTGGCTGATTAAATAAAAGCAATATGTTAAATGCAGCTTTCTCCCTACAAGCTGACTCTTAGAAACACACCCTAACTACTCTTTTCTTTTATCTGTTACTTGAAAGTTCAAACAAGACATGAGTTCAGACCCATCGAACTAGAGATTTGTCTTTTTTTCTTTCCTTTCCTTTCTTCCTCTTCCCTTCCCTTCCCTTTCCTTCCCTTCCCTTCATTTCTCTCCTTTCTTTTTTTAAAACTGGTAACTGTCTTTACGGAAAGTTTCTATATATAACCAGAAAAGAGCAATTAAGGAGAGACAGAAGGTTCTCATCTAATGTAATTGGCCTAATTCCACTTATCTTAACAGAAATCACTTCTTTTCTTCTTCATGTATTTTAATCTACATCTAGAGTTAATGCAAAATAAAAGTGGATTTAAGATGCTTGAGAGCTCAGGTACTTACAGTTCAGAGATAGAACTGTTATAAGGATGAAATGAGCAATATAAAATGAAAAATAGCATCTATATTTTCATCTAGGGTAAGATCCAAATATAGAACAAGTTTTGAGGAAAGGTTCATATCCCCAAAAACTACCAGGTAAGTCTATTCTGACTTATTTTCACATGAACACTTCTGAGACATCCAGACAAGACAATGTACAACTTAAAATCCAGTTACACAGGGAACTCCAGTTTGCATTGGATCTCTCAGCTTGAATGCTCTCATTGACATGGTCAAACAGTAATGTGAAGTCTTTGACCTGCAGGACAAATGAGAAGTTACCCAGAGAAGCTGTGGCTGCCCCATCCCTGGAAGTGCTCCATGCCAGGTTGGATGGGGTTTGGAGCAACCTGGTCTAGTGGAAGGTGTCCCTGCCCATGGCAGTGGGGCTGGAATGAGAGGGACTTTAAGGTTCCCTCCAACCCAAACCATTCTGTGGTTCCAGGATTCCATTCTATAATTAAAACTCCCAGTCAATCTCCACCATCCATATGGGGAGCTCAAATACTTAGAGCACATCTAGAATCCTGGATGTGCACAGTGGGATACTCAATTGCCTGTTCACTATCTAGTGCTATTTAAAATGTCCTACTAAATCTTGCCTGGTTTCAAGATACCACTGAAGAAAGAAATGCAATTTAGAGAGTATTTGATACCTATGATTGGTCCACTGAATCCATCTATTAATTTATGTGGTTTAACATGTAAATACCTCAGTACATTTACAGATAGCCAACATATTTCATTTTATGTTTAAATTTCAATGCCAAAGTATGAGCTTTTCAGCCTCAGCTTCCTTCACAGTCACTAGAGAGAAACAGACACCCCCAAAAAATCTACATTTCACCTCTGAGATAGAATTTTTGGATGTGCCACTGAGTAATTGTCTAGAGACAAAACCATAGAATTGCAGAATGGTTTGTGTTGGAAGGGAGCTCAAGGATCATCTCATTTCAACACCCCTGCCATGGGCAGGGACACCTTCCACTAGACCAGGTTGCTCAGAGCCCCTTCCAACTCGGCCTTGAATATATATATTGAATATATATATATTGAATATATATACTTGAATATAGCAGAGAATGAGATGGCTCCTGACAAAAAAAATGCACGGAAAGTGAATTTTACAAAGCTGAAACAGAGTTGAATGTTCTGAATGCCTACGCACAGCCTGTCCTGCTGCCTCAGAGACAACACCACAGCCTGTTTCAGGCATGTGTTTCTTTGTTCTAAAAGAACTTGACAATCTTGAAGGACATTTTCAAGAACGAAAGGACCTTCATTACAAACTAAAATGCTGGTAGGCAGGAGATGTGTTTTCTGGAGGAGGTAACTGGCACCTTTTTTACATTTCCTGACAATTTGACCTTAAATTGAAAAGGACTTGAAATCATATTTAGGAAAAGCTATTGCAAAAAAAAAGAAGAGTTAAACTTACATCTTGTACAGAATAACAACAGCATCCAGTTCCTATGGAATTGTCTTTGGCATTTCATCTGAAAAGCTTTTATTGAAATAGCAAGTGCCTTCTTTCCACTTTACAGAAGTAGAGCTTAATCAAGCATGAAAAAAGAGGAGATAAAGATGAGATGCACAGGAATACTTAATAAATAAGTAGCACATCTGTATTGTGGTGTGTTGACCTTGGATGGCTTGCAGGTGCCCAGCACATTGCTCTACAACCCCTCTCCTGAGCAACCTGGTCTAGTGGAAGGTGTCCTGCCCGTGGCAGAGGGTTGGAACTAGATAATCTTTAAGGTCCCTTCCAACCTAAACCATTCCGTGATTCTATGATTCTGTAATTCCAACAGGAGGGAAGGAGAAAATATGATAGAAAAGCTTGAGGGTGAAGATGAAGACAAGAAGAATTCTCCCCATTACCTTCAAGGACAAAACAGGTTTAAATTGGGAAAGTTTAATTTAATTTACTGCCAATTGATTAATGAGTAGAACTAAAAAACTAAAACCACCTTCCCTCCCGCCCCTTCCTTATACCCAGGCTTAATTTCATGGTGTCCCATGTACACCTTGGAAAGATAAATCAAAATAATCTTAGAGCGATTTGGGTTGGAAAGTACCTTAAAGATCATCTTGTTCCGACCCCCTTGCCACATGCAGAGACACCTTCCACTAGACCAGATTGGTTAAAACCTCATCCAACCTAGCCTTGAACACATCCAGGGATGGGGCAGCCACAGCTTCTCTGAGCAACCTGTGCCAGGGCCTCACCACCCTCACAGGGAAGAATTTCTTCCTAATGTGATTCAAATCCCTTCTGTTGCAGTTTGAAACCTTCTCCTCTTGTCCTATCCCTATATGCCCATGTTAAACATTGCTGTCTCTCTTTTTTATAAGCTCCTCTAAGTACTAAAAGGTCTCAGTGGAGTCCCCTTGGAGCCTTCTCTTCTTCAGGCTGAACACCCCCAATGTGGCTTCTTGGGACAACCCTGCAGTTTGTCCAGTGGCAGGATTTTCATGGTGTTTCTGTTGAGCAATGGCATTTTCTCATCTCTCTCTCCAACATTCATCTAATTCACAAAATGACCCGTTACAGCTCAAAATCATTAAATTTAACCCACAATAAAATCATTCAAGTTGCTAATTCACCTCTGAACTTTTCAGAGCTGGACTTTGAAGCCCAGTAGCTGCCTATCACACACCACTCTTACATATTTCCCTCACTGCAATCAATTCAACCTCTGCCATGCTGGTTGTTGCAGCAATAGTCACTTTTTGTCATTTTCTATAAAGTGCAAATGCTACAGGCCCTTCAGACACTGCCTGTTCTACACACATGGTGAACCCACCTTTAAAAATGTTTCTCATAAATCTTTTCTGTCACCTCTGCTTTACTAATCTTAAATTGAAAAGAGGGGGAAGGGGAAGAAAAAGATCCTCTAAAAAGCTATTCTGGGTTAGGCTTTATAGCAATTCATTATTTTTTATTATTATTTTACTTTATTTTATTTTTAACCATAAGCTCTCTCTTTTTTTACATTGAAAAGCCAAGTTATTATTTCCTGGAGGTTTACACTCGAAACCTCAGATTGTCAGTTCATTTAATGTCACTTTACTTTATGCTTCATGCCAGTTTTAAGGCTCAGCAAGAATTGACAATGCAATCCTTTCACAGCATCAGCTGACTGTGTTTTCTTTGACAGCAAGATTTCAAATCAAGGATTTAATAAACTAGTAGCTCTTCCAGTTAGCAGTGAAATGTTCTTTCAATTCCACCACTAAAAGAACATCAAACAGACCTCAGCTATAGAGCAGAGACTACAGCTAAACCAGGAATGCAGCTGATTTGCATGCACAGGATCACCAGGGTTTGACTGTAAGAGAGGGAAAAGATGAAGAAA
The DNA here is from genome assembly GCF_022539395.1 of Myiozetetes cayanensis. Lineage (NCBI taxonomy): Eukaryota > Metazoa > Chordata > Aves > Passeriformes > Tyrannidae > Myiozetetes > Myiozetetes cayanensis. The sequence goes on along the minus strand of NW_026087411.1, from coordinate 111,235,234 downwards.
TGCAATTTTGCTTAAAGTCAATGTGCATGTGGATGTGTAGATGCCTGTAAGCAGACTACACGTACAGAGGCATAGAAAAAAAAAAAAAGGACATGAGATTGGAGATGATGCATTCAGTGGTTAAATTACTCATTTGGGAGCGTGTTCAGTAGGTGAAAGGCAGCCTTGAGGAACTCACATGCTGAGTTAGCTGGGAAAAGGTGTTACACTCTCTGAGACTGGTGGCACCGATTCCAGATCCTTCACTGCTGAGGTTCACGCTAAATTCCACCAAGCTGCAATCCTTTACACCATTTTCCTTTCATTGGCTGAGCTATTTGGCATCTCAAACTCCCACATCACACTTCTGAGTTTGGCCCAGTGTTCACACACCCAGAGGGGAGGAATTGTAAAAAATCTCCACCTGTGAAGCCTAAAGGGACCTTTAAAGTACTCAATGAAAACCATCTTGTACGTGTGTCCTCCCCTCCCTGCATGGTCACAGATCCACTGAGAAATGTAAAGAGGAAGGAGGGCAAGAGACGGAGAGGGGCAGAAATTCTTCCTGCTGATCCACATCCACACTTTTGAGTTTCAGGTGTCAAGAAAACATTGATAATGTAACGTCCCAGGGGTGCACTCCTCCACCTGGCGCAGTTGGATTGAGTTGGTGCCCAAGGGTGTGCCCTAAAACATGAAACACTGGGGGCATCTGAGGAAGACCAGAGAAGAAAATGGACACCCTATCTCTAGAGGTTTTCAAGGCCGGGTTGGATGGGGCTTGGAGCAATCTGGGATAATGGATAGGGACTGGGATAGTCCCTGTCCATGTCAGAAAGGTGAAACAAGGTGATCTTTCAAGTCCCTTCCAAACCAAACCATTCTATGAGTCCAGGAAGGGGGGATTATAGGATGTGCTTTTTTGTACACTTGTTTAGGGAACTGTGCCGTAGTCAGGGATGGGTTTAAATTCCTGACATGAGTTCACAGATCAAAGGTATGGTTACTAAAAAGTCCTGGACAGGAGAATATTTCTGAGGTGTATTTCAGCTCTATATTCCCCAGCCCTTGTTATCTCTTACAGAAGAACTGATGACTCTTACACTGAAGTAGCTTTTCCTTCTTTCTGCTCCCAGCCAGCTGGTCCAAACCAAGTACCACTGGTGTCAACTTCTCTCAGTGAGGAGTTTTTACTCCTTCCACCATTACATTTCCATTTCAGCTCCATCTTGCAACTTCACCCACCTTTGCTCAGGAGGAATATGTTTCTTGAAAGCAAACACCTTAATTGCTGTTACTTAACTGAACCTACAGGCCTATCCACATAACAATACTCAGCAAAATTAATCTGAATTAGCTTTTTTAAGTGGATTAATTAAACTACTTTAAACTCAAATGTGGACACCCTTGTTAAAAATTAAAGAGGCTTAATTCAATTTAACTGAATTAACTTTCAAAGTAAATTAAGCCAAATTGAATTATAGCCATTCCACTCCACAAAGGGATTTAGATTCATATGCTGAGGGCACCAGTCACATCAGTTGAGCAAACAGCTGTGATGAGTTGGTGACATCTCCCAGGTTTTTATTCACAGAAGTTATTAGTCTTACTAGATCTACTAGACTAAAATCATCAGAACAGAAGTTATGACTGTACTTTTCCACTGGCACTCTGTCAGGTATTTTTGAAACCTTTCTTCATTAGCAACTAGTACAGCAGACTGCAAACTGAAGCAGTTGAGGCAGCTGGATATGTGCTCAACCAGCTCTCCCAGAGAGGTGATTACATCTAACAGGGGAGCAGGATGGAAAGCCAGAGTGGTAACATCTTAGATCATCCCTACATTTTCCAAAACTAAGGTATGGGAAGCCCTGAACATCTCAGACTAATTCTTACAAGAGTTCTCAACATGTTAAAATAATGAAAGGAGGTGACAGAAATGTTTTCCATGTTGTTTTTTATAGTTTGCATCACTTACTTAGGGATTTTTTTTAGAATTAGTGTCCTTTTGACTGTAATCAAATCACATAATTTTAATCAATGCTGATTAAAATCAGAGAAAATGATGGGGTATCCACCACTTCTCTGGGCAACCTGTGCCAGTGCTCAGACACCCTCACAGTACGAAGTGTTTCCTGATGTTCAGAGGAACATCCTGTGTTTCAGTGGGTACCCATGGCCCCTGGTCCTGGCACTGGGCACCACCGAACAGAGCCTGACTTAGTCCCCTTTGCACCCTCCGTTAAGGTATAAGAACACTTTTGATAGTAGGAGAGGTTATGGAAGTTCATTTTCAGGGTGGAATTCCTTCCTTTTTATCTTTCCTCTCAAAGAGCACTGCCCAGGCCAAAGGATTCAGACCAGCATCTCCAGAAAGCTATTTATTCCATCCTAAAAGGACTGTCCCTGAGAGCCAGATAACACCCACATCTTTCTGCTGACTTACAGAGCACATCTGAGCAAATAGCTTAGGTTGGACTCTTAACTTCTCCCTGGTTAATACTATTTAACAGCCCATCAAGAGAGAAATATTTAGTTTGCCAGTTCACATTGGATTCATGTTTAAAAAACTACTAAAAAACGCCAAAAAATAAAAACTCTTTCAATTTTGACTCCCTGCTGGGAATGATGTAGGACACACACTTTTCAATGAATCATAGAATCACAGAATATCCTGAGTTGGAATGGACCCACAAGGATCATTGAGTCCAACTCCTGGCCCTGCACAGTCACCCAAACAATCCCACCCTGTCCCTGAGAGCCCTGTCCAAACACTCCATGAGCTCTGGCAGCCTTGGGGCTGTGACCACTGCCCTGGGGAGCCTGTTCAGTGCCTGACCACCCTCTGGGGGAAGAATCTTTTCCTAATATCCAACCTAAACCTCCTCTGACACAGCTTCATGCCGTTGTCTCAGGTCCTGTCACTGATCACACAAGAGCAGAGATCAGTGCCTGCCCCTCTGCTTCCCCCCATGTTTTCTTACTTCTGTAAAATCCAGGAAGTATATCACTTTATTTTTTTTAACCTCTTGGCCTCTTCTATGTTAGCAAATCCCTTACCTATCAACATCTGAAAAACACTCTTTTAACAGCATTTGGCTGGAACCCATAACACAAACTGAAAGTATCACCAGCATAAGTATCATTCAAATGCTCTGTGACTGCAGCTCCTTGTGGGTTGTGAAGTGTTGTTGCTATTTCCTGCCTGAATATTTGGTTCACGTAACCAACTCCTCCCAAAGGGCAGATTTTGCAATAAAATAGGTAATTTCAAAAGGCACCACCCCTGAATGCCAGACCACTATAGATTTAAGTACACTTTTGCTGTTTGTCTCAATAAATACTCAAGAATTTGTGTTCTTGTGGCTAAAGGTGCAAAGAGGCCATGACTGCACTTAGATTATTTATTTATTTTAATTCAAATGGATATTTTGAAGGGAGAAGGGAGAGTAATGTTTCTTTCTAAACACTGATCACAAAGGCATAGAAACTAAAGGCAAAACCAAACCCTATTTAGACAGATGTGTAATTCTGTTGCAAGTCAAGTTCTTAACCAGTTTCTGCTTCCTTCAACAAGTAAAACATTGCACAATATGTCGTTTTGAGACAAGAAATGAACAGTTCTTTTCTCCTCTGCAGTAAATTGGAACTATTTTCTCCCAGCCTCTTTGAATGCAGTTTCATTGCACCACAAGTTGACTTGGGGAGTGAACCAAACCCCATTTGTGTCGTCAGGGGTAAGATTTGCATCTCTTAACTTTAGACAGGTACAGGTTAGACACCTCATCTGAGCTCATTACCCCAGGCTCCCTCAGAGTCAATGGAGGGAAGCCTTCTGAGGCAGATTCATTCTATTTATCTCAGGATACATGAATCACCTTAAGAGGAACTTGTTGCTCTTCTCTGACTATAAACAAAACCATAGGGTGGCAGATTCAGGTTTAAGCAACTAGCTTGCAGTAATTTAACTTGGGGCACATTTGTTTCTCTCTGGAAAGCTTGTATTTTATTTCTCCAAGCTTCAGACCTCGATCTTATATACCTTCAGTAGCTCCAAATATTCCGTTGCAAGGCACTTCAAATGTGGAAACTTAGTCCTTGTCTTTATATTGAAATGTTTTCCTATCAAAATCACAACTGTTTCCCAGTAAAGCATCTTCTAGGCCCAAGAATTAAGCTTGATTTCGGTCTTTGTCTACCTTCACTTTATTTTTCCCATTCACTCACCCTTCTGTACATGATCTTGTACTTTCTTGTGCTTCTATGTGTTTGGGCAAGCTGTTGCATGTGCTGATGGGCCAGCAGGCTGCTTTCTCCTTAGAATAAGCAAAGAATGGATTTAAACTCTCTTTCCCATGGTGAGGGCATGTTGGTTATCTTTCCTTTCCCTGGCTGCCAGCTTCCACAAAACTTGTCAGAACATCATATCTTTGAGACATCTTCCCTCTCAGTCAAATGTGGTTAAAATCAGCCAATGTGTTTGAAAATTAGTTCAGGGAGGAAGAAGAGGAGGTGAAATACTGATGAGCAGGACATATTCCCTTAAAATTAGACTCATCATATGCTTCCTTACCACTGAGAAATCTGGTAAGAGTTCTAGTATAGACAGACTTACAAAGGCAGAAGATAATTTCCTTTTTTTTTTTTATAATTTCTCTCTTTCTGGTATAATTCCTCTCTTGAAGGAATACAGAAGCTAACATCAACATATAAAAACCAAACCAACAGAAATACAATGCTAGGAAGCATCTCTTTTTCTGGGTGTACTGGCAAAATGACCCTCTCAGACATTCCATTTTCCTCTTCAGCCTCATTCTCTAGGACACATATCTTCATATATTTCCTATTTACCCACTGGGCTTGCTTTTTTTTTCCTTTTTTTTTTTTTTTTTTTTTCTTTTTCCTCTGGGAATGCCTTAGTTTGTTATGCCCTGAAACACAAAGCATTAACAGCCTTTTAGAGAGTGCCAACACATGGTGGAGGTAGCTACCTGCTCTGTTTTCCATAAAACGGGTGTTAATAGGCTCTAGAGGGGTCCCTCAGTAAAGACACGGAGGAGTTCAAGCATTTATTGACTGGTTCGTATCTCGTAGAAATATTCCAAGTGGAACACAGGAGATGTGGAGAAAAAAACCCACACAAATGAGAAGCTACTAATGAAGTGTTTTTACAGTTGGGGTTCGATGTGTGAGCTTGTAAAAGCTGATTAACTACTATTGTGTTTTCATCTAACTGGTTTGATAATTTGTTGGTTAAATGGCTCGGCTGAGAAAGCAGTGAGTGTCCTTGGAAACATGCTGGTGCAAGAGTTAAAGCCTCAAATCCACACAGAGGGGGCAGGTTTATGTTGTGGATCCATGATACACTTCTCTTTTAATGGGTGAAAGAAAGAAGTGGCTGAAAAGTCATATTTTGTTCTTACAGTTTTCTCTTTGAGCCTATTCCAATCATTAAAATTGAAATCCACTTTAATTTCCCTTTTTCATAATAAAGGCAATTAAAAAGTTGATTGTCTTTTTTCTTTCATTCTTAAATATTTCTTTCTCTCTTTTTTTTTCATTCCCTTATCTTTGTCTCTCTCTTTTCCTTCCACTTCCATGTAAGGACTCTGTTTCAAAGAGAATATTCTGGGCTTGATTAACAATTAACTTAAAACAGTAAACTATCACATTAGAGCAGCAACAATACAGTAGAGGAGACTTGAAAAAGCAGGTTGGAAAACCTACAAACCTGACCTTTGAAAAGAATTACTGTAAATCTGTAGTAGGGTATGGACAGAATGTGTGAAAGGTTGTGTTTATTATTCTTTTACACTCTGTTTTTCTAAAATCTTCCCTTGTTCCCACTTCCAGAATTCAAGTCTTTCCACTTTAAGACTGTATAACCTGTTGTCTAACATGAGAGAACTGGGAATTTTATGGCCTTACTGCACATCTGTCTGAGCCAACAGATCCCTGCAAATCCTACTGATTTTAGTCTGATGATGGTCTTGCCTGTCAGTAAAGCTGGGGTAGATCTTGGTGGTAAACAATAACAGAGTTTAAATTACTCATGAACAACAAATCTGGGTGTCAGACATCCCAAAAAGGAACCTGAAGATAGACTGGATGTAATAAACTCATACCTAACAAAACAAACAGATCAGACTCTTAAAAGATGGGCTGACTGAAAATTCTGACTCAAAAAATCATTGTGAAAAGTTGGGTGTCTTTGCAGAAAGAAAAAAAAATGTATCAAAAGCAACACCCTTGTAATATTTTGTCTCAGAAAATGCTTGTGGGGTTGCAATTTCTGTGTTTTATATCTTCCTCCAGCAAGATTTGGATTTGCCAGTCACATTGAATCTCTTATGGTGCTCTAAGATGTAAGACCCCAGGACATACCCACTGTCCCTTATTTTGAGAGAAGACTCTGTGTTCCACAGGTCACAAAGACCAAAAAGGCATCCAAAATCCCAAGAGGTTCTACAACAATGTTCCTCAGTTGAAACAAGCTGATTTTCTTTCTGACTTTGATTAATAGTCTCAATAATTAACTCTATTCTTTTTCCAATTTCCAGCCGATGATACTGAGAAGAAAAAAAATCCCTGAAAAATCACAAAGACATAGATAATGTTAAACGTGTCAACCCACTTTTTCATGTGTAGTTCATAAAAACGGGGAGTGATTCCCCCATTTAGAGGAGGCAGTGTCAGAGTCAGGACTAAGTTTTACTCTTGTTTTCTGGGGTTTTATTTGTTTGTTTGTTTTAAAACCAAAACCAAAACCAAACAAAAACCAAAACAAAAACTACAAAACACCAAACAAAACCAAAACAAAACCAAAAAAATAATTGAACAATTTAGTTTGCAATGGATCTCTGGAGGGCTGTTGTACAACCTCCTACTCAAAGCAGGACGAGCTTCAAAATTTCATCAAGGTGACCAAGATCTTGCCCAGTTTACCTTGAGTATCTCTAAAGATAAAGTTCCACTGCCTGATAATTCTCTCTCTTTTTAATTTTTTTATATCTATATAAAATTACATTTATTTCATGGTTAGTTTTTTGTCTTATCATTGTGCATCTCAAATGACAGTTTAGTTCTATCATTTCCTCAAATTCCCATTATGAGGCTGAAAACATCAAGTAGATTGCCCCTCACCCTTCTCAAGGTGGAACAGACCTAATAATCCCTCAGCCTTCCACAAAATGTACTTTACTCTCCAGCTACCTTAAAAGCCTGCACTGGACACACTCCAGTTTCACAATGTAGGGCTTCCCGTAAGCAAACACAGGGGAATAATCACTTCATTCAATCTGCTCTTACATTTCTCTTAATGTACCCAGGATGAGGTTGGCCTCCACCACTGTGAGGCTGCACTGCTTACTCATCTTTAGCTTGTTGTCCATCAAGCACCTTTGACCACAGGCCTGCTTTGTGGTCATTAAATCCCCAGCCTCTGGAATTTCATGGCATGTCTCTTTCCTGGGTGCAGACTTTTGAGTGTCAGTTTGTTTAATTTCTGGAAGTCCCTGCCAGCTCATCCCTCCAGCTTAATTTCTCTCAGTATCCATCCTGTTCTTCAGGAAAGGGAGGAGTTGGGCCTGGTTAGTCTAGAGAAGACTGAGGGAAGATCTCATCAATACATATAAATATGTCAAAGGCAGGTGCCAAGAGGATGGTGGCAGACTCTTTTTGGTGGTGTCCAGGGACAGGGCAAGGAGCAATAGCCATAAACTAAACCACAGGAAGTTCCACCTCAACATGAGGAGGAACTTCTTTAAATTGAAGATGGTAGAGCACTGGAACAGGCTACCCAGGAAGATCGTGGAATTCCCTCTTTGGAGACATTCAAAACCCACCTGGACACATTCTTGTGTCACCTGCTTCAGGTGACCCTGACTGGGCAGGGGGATTGGACTGGATGATCTCCAGAGGTCCCTTCCAACCCTAACAATGTTGTGATTCTGTGATTCAAGTACAGATTCTCCACGCTGAAGCATCACATCCTTTTCTGGTGTACAAGAATTGGAAAATATGTCAAGAATGAAAAGGACCCCAGAGAAAAAGAAAACCACAAACACACTTTTAAGCATTTTGAAGCACAGAGAAAATGAATCAAAGTGTGAGACAACTGAGCCAGCAGACAAAGACATAACAAGACTGACTGTAAGTTAAAGACAGACAAATGGAAATCAAAAAACAGTCGTGACTTTTGAGCACTGAAATAAATAACCAGGATGACTGATGGAGTCTCCAGTTTTTGATGTCTTCAGATTAGGTCCAATTGTCTCTCAATGTGAGCTACTTCAGCCAAATACAAATTACTGGTCTTGACACAGGGAAGAGTAGACAAAATGCAATGGCCAGTAGAATGAAGGAGGAGAAACTGAATTATCTAATGGACTGTCCCAGGTTAAAGCTTTTGAATTTATGAATAATGTCTGGGACAAATCTGTTGTTGAAATAATACAGATGTCTATAATGATCCCTGCTCATTCTATTGTGTAGCTGCTTTTCTTGCCAAATGTAACCACTTAATGTTTCCAGAAAAATGGGCACTGGGGTACATATCATTCCAGGAATTTTTTGTTCCAGTAGGACTGATTATATAAACATCACATCAAATATGGTCACACGGAGGGTAGATAGACAGACATCATACTTACACCTTGTGTTGACCTTTTTTTTCTCCATACACATATAATGTGCTCAGAAGGCTGAAGCACCTCTGCTTTGGAGACAGGCTGGGAAAGCTGGGGGTGTTCAGCCTGGAGAAGAGGAGGCTCCAGGGAGACCCTACATCTCCTTCCAGTGCCTAAAGGGGCTCCAAGAGAGCTGGAGAGGGACTTTGGACAAGTGCATAGAGGACAAGGGAAAACAGTTTTAAACAAATAAGGAGATATTTAGATAAGATGTTAGGAAGAAATTCTTCCCTGTGAGGATGGGGAGGCCCTGGCACAGGTTGCCCAGGGAAGCTGTGGCTTCCCCATCTCTGGAAGTGTTCAGGATAAGATTGGACAGGGCTTGGAGCAACCTGGGATAGTGGAAGGTGTCCCTGCCCATGGCAGGGGGGTGGAACAAGATAATCTTTAAAATTCCTTCTATCTCAAACCATTTTAAGATTTTGTGATTAACCAGACAGCAACCTGTAAGGAATTTTCACATCCAACCCAATATTCAGTATTTTACCTGAAGAGTATATGTACAGGAATGAAAACTACCCATTTTTAGAGTTCCTGAACTAAGTCCACCTTGTCCTTTTGTAGTGCAAATGATTTTTCTTACACCTTATCTACATGAAATGCTGCTTCTATTGAAAAAAAAAAAGGAAAGAAAAAAGAAGAAAAAAATCTATTTTTACAGTTCAAATACATTGTTCTATTTTTGGTCTGAAATCATACCTAGCAGAAGCCCAAGGATTTTATCCAATATTCTCACAGAGCCTTCAAAGTTTTCAGGATTGTCTTAGAGAATTATTACCCTGGTGTTGTGTTCTAGGACAGAAACTCAGTGCCCCTTAAAACCAGAGGAGCCAGCTACTCGTGTCATGCGTTTGTGTGAGGGTTATAATCTTTGTTGTAAATATAATAAAACAGACATGTAAAATATCCAATGATTCCTGCTTTTATAGGAATTAATTAAAAATAAAGTTCTCAAAACATGCATAGCCATCAGACAATCAAGAGTGAGAAAGAGAGAGAAGGGAAGAGAGGGAAAGCTGGCTCCATGCAGGGCCTTTTTGCTCACAGCTATGAGACAGTGCTGCACTTTCTCCTAATAACCTTGACCTGCTTTTCCTGGCTCAGCAGTAGCATCTGTGTCACATCGGCTTAGCATCTGTTTATCAATCTAACAGCACAAACCTGATTCCTGCTCCTATTCTCTCTAGTGCTCACATATTAAAATGACTGAATTAAACCAGTAGAATTCAAGAAAAAGGAGACTTAGAGATGAGAACAGCTCTGTAAAAAGAAAAGAAAAGGAGAAAAAAACAAGCAGGGAAGAGGAAGGCCATATATGGGAGTTCCATTTATTTATTCTCAATGGATTTAAAGGAGAAATTTGGAATGAATAATCACTGCTAAAATCTCGTGCAGAATTCAGGGCCACAGGCATTCAAAACAGAGAAGGCAGAAATCATCTCAGATTTTTCCGTGGATTTTAAGAAACAACATGGCAAGTACAATGAGGTAATAAATTACAATCTGCCTGCAGTCTCTGCCTCCAGGTAAAAGAGTGAAACAGCAGTGAATAGGATTTAGTGCAGATCTTTAATAAGCAGGGTAAAAACTATTGCAAAGTCCTCAGGCTTGTCCCTGTGGTCTACTTTCTCCCCTTTGGTACCACTGATATGCTCTTTCCAGTTTTGAGAGAGAATCCTAGAAGCATAAAATATCCTGAATTGGAAGGGATCCACAAGGATAATCGAGTCCAACTCCTGGTCCTGCACAGGACACCCCAGCAATCCTACCACGTGCCTGAGAACATTGTCCAAACACTCCTTGAACTCTGGCAGCCTTGGTGCTGTGGCCACTGCCCTGGGGAGCCTGTTCCAGCACCCAACCACCCTCATTATTCCCTTGGGTCCTTTTGCTGGTCAGCAGGCACAGCAAGCCACAACTGTGTTGCCAAATAGTCCAGTATTGTTATTTATTGTCTATCACTGCCATGCTGTGCATGCACAGTGTAGTGTTTATCTTCCAATTCCCCACCTACACAGAAACTAAGGCAACAGGAAAAGGAAGGGGGGAAAAAAAGAACTGGAGAAATTCTCTGATCTACTGGAAACAGCTTCATGAGTCTGGGGTATTACAGGCTTGAGTAAAGGCCTCATGAGTACGCAGTGTTTAAAGCATAAAACAGAATAATAAAACAGACATACACCAAATTAATAAAAACACACAGTGTTTTCCATATCAGCACAAATAGCCACAGCTTTGGGGTTACGTCTCTTATGTAAATCCAAGCTTTTTTCCAGTGGCACAGAAATGTCTGAGTCCACTTGTGTGGCACTGGAGAATGTATTGGGTACTGATCTGGACAGGTATTTCGCCCAGAGATGCATTGAGCACCCACCTACTGAAGCATCCTAAATTATTCTCTGGAGATCTCCAGTACTCACTTGCCCTGAAAACTGTAAGATCAAAACCTGACGGTGGCTAAACTGCAGTGGCATGTAAGAGGTCCTTCTACAACTGTGTTTATACACAACATTGTTTAACCTTCTTTCAAAATGCATTCATGGAGACTTTGGACTACATCTGCAGTGATGCAAACTGAGCTGCTCCACCAGATTTTGTCCCTACATCCATGATTTGCTGATTGTAAATAAAAATATAAAAATCAAATAGGTGGAAAGAAGAGATTCACGGCAGTTGTACAAACTCCCAGCTATCAAAACCATATGACTAGATCTCTGTGTGAGGTAAATACATGATTTACAGGCTAATTCACTGCTCAGGCCACCTCCAGTGAGCTTAGATTAGTCAAGAGATGAGTTTGAAAGAGAAAACATATGTAAACAATTGCTGAACCTCCAAAGGAGGATTCTTCCACAGGGAAGCAAAGGATAAAATGATTTGGACTATAGATCTGTGAAGGAGCAGACAGCCAACATCGACTTTGATCCAACTTACAGTTATTCCAGAGTTCTTCCTAATGTAACAGTGCATATGGATATGCTACAAACTTGAAACCTGAGCCCCTTTTGCCCTTTTGTTTGAACAGCTTTGCCCTCACTCCATGTTACTCCATCTTTTTCCTGAGAGATGTGCCAAAACTCCGAGGAAAACTCACCCAATGTCATTGGGGTTGTAGGATTTCACCTGTATTTCACACAGCAAAGCTTTATCGCCTCAGGGTTACTCAGAATCTTTCCCGAGCTCATTTTTGCAAAGGCTGGGCTTGATTCGCATCAGTAGCTGTCCAGACTTCACTTTAGGATCCCTCCTGCCTCAGGCTGGAGACAGAAACAGCAGGAGGTGAACAACAGGTTGGGTTTGAGGTCTGGCGTTTATGGAAACCTGGATTCTATCACTAAAGGATTACATTCATCTATAAATAGGATACAGTTTTAAGAACCTGATAACTAATGTCAGGAATAGAGCTAACTTTTATCCAGAAGGCTTTTTGGAGCAGGCGTGAGGTAGTTAAAGCAAGAGTAACATAAGCAGGAAGAAGATGTGAAAAAGACTTGACCTAAGATATGTCAAACTTTATTCCACTGTTAACAAACTCAAGTGTTTGTACAAAGTGTGTGACAATATAAAGAGCCAGACTTTTTTTTTTTTCTTTTAATTTAATATCAGGAGAAGGAATCTAGGTAAGGTGCCAGCAGCTCCCACTGAGCTGTAGCATTATAGCATAACTGAAATTTAGGAGGATAGTTGTAATGAATTAAAATCTCTGGTACCAAAATCTCATTGTGTTTTAAGATTTCGTGTTATAACTTGTTTAGGAAGCAGTAAGTAAACAGGGGAAGGTATTATGTGATTATGTAAGTGCATAAGGAGATGTGGTTCACACAACAGTCCCATATGTGTCATCTGCCCATTAGTTCTCATCTCCACCAACAGCTTATGGAATCCTTAGTTGACTTAAATCTGTTTTAATAAAGAGGTAGAAAAAGGAGAAAAATAAGAGAATGCTCATCTCTACACCCCAGTCTCTTCAAACATGCCCGAATCAAGCCAGCTTCAGCAAATACTGATTGAGCTGCTGGACAAGGTGAAGAATACCAAGGATCAGGTCCTGGGATTGAACTGGCATTGTCATGTGGGAGGACAGTGGCTGGGGAAGGACCACTGATATTGCCATGTGGCCACATGGGAGGTGGGAGCATGATCTTGGAGATATAGGAGTACAGGGTATGGGCTTCGTTGTTTCTGTTCCATTTAGAATAGTTTTGGGTTGAAAGGGTAGAAATTCAGGATATCAACTGACTATCGATCAAGCAAACGTGTTATAGCTGTGTATGTTTATCTGCTGTTTTATAAAGTCTGACTGAGGTATTTGAGAAAGTAGGAGATGTCACAGGTCGGTGACTCAAACAATCTAAGTTACTTCCTGAGCAACTGTCCATGATGAAAAAAAAAAAAACAAAACAAAAACCAAAAACACCAACACCCAATAAAAAAAACCAGAAGGAAATATCTTTTTAATGGGAGGCTTCAATTTGGGAGACATATGCAACCAGCAGTAAACTTCTCTTCAAATTTAAGAAAAATATAAAGATGAATTAATTATGGGCTGGCAGTTGGTGGTAGCCTAGGGACCAACTGTTATTATTAGATTGCACTCCATACAGAGAGAGGACAGGACAAACCAGCAATAAATACACTTGACTCCCCAAAATAATTCCTTTCTCAAAACCGAGGAATTATAAAGAGATTTAAAAGGTAGGGGGAAAAACCCAGGAAAATGAGAATGAACATTGGGATATTTTAAGAGGAGTTTATGGAGATGTGAGACCAGTTTGTGTAAGAGTAAAACTTTGTTCAAAGGCAAAGGAAATGCACTAATTAGAAATAAGAATGCAACGTGTGACAACGGGAAAGAAAAAGACCCTAACACACACAGCGGTATAAATTAAACATTATAAAGTGTAGAAAATTGATAAGGGAAGCTAAAGACATCAAAGAAAATCCCATGGTTAGTAGGATTAATGACAATGAACTTAATTTTTAGGAATAATTAGGAACAAACTAAATCCTACAAATAGCATAAGACCATTTAGTAATGGAAACTGCCAAAGTGTTTAAACCGTACAGTGGAGGGTCAGGTCTCCATACGTTTCTGTTTATCTAATAAGGCTTGAACAATTTGCATCCTCAAAGAATTTATACACTGAGGAATGCTCTATATCCTGTAATTTTAAAAGTCATTATTAAATTAGTCTTGTGGCAACTTTTCTAGTATTTTTTCTAGGGTCAACTTCAAAGTAATTCAGCCTATCCTTCTTGTCAGTCCATTTATCTCTGTTTTTAAATGTACTGATATGACACCAGCATATTTTCCTTTTCTAGGATTTCTTTGTTATGCCAAGATTGTCAAAAATTACCATCAGTGATTGACTGTGTGATTCTGTGATGAGATTATAAGATCACTTGATAGACTTTAGGTAATCTAATATTTCTGGAGGCATTTAAAATTACTGCCACACATTCTAACACACACCGAGTAATAAAAAACCCACTGAGAACTTCAAGAAAATTCTGTCACATGAAAACAAACATTCAGTAGAACAAAAGAAGACAAAAGGACAATAAATATTGGAAAGATAGGTTTCATAGAGGAACAAACACTGAATAAAAGTTGTTTCAGATTAATTTCATAGGGAACAGAACTGGTTACTCCACAATTCCGTGAACTGAAAATAAAATGTTAAAATATCTTAAAATCAACATTAAATGACACAAAATTATTGGACTAAACAACTAGACAGAGTATCCTAAATACCTCAGGAAACCAGGTTCAAAAAAAAACCATGTGTTTTAATATGATTGCAAGATTTGTTCATTCCCTGTTAGACATTCCAGGATGTTATTGCTGAATGCAGTGAAATATGTAGTATTTTGTAGTTACATGGTTTTTTTAACCTAGAAGGGACCATTACAGTCTGACATCACATATAACAGGGCTGGTCTAGATATTTTGCAGCCTGTGGCCCAAAATATGCTGCTGTCCTTGCTAAGAAGAACATGAATGTGCCATTCAGGAAATCTGAATCTGATCTTTGATTACTAGACAACCAAATTAATCAGAAGTTCATAAATGAAGATTAAATAACTAAAACAAAAAGTTTCCTTTCTACCTCTGTTAACATGGACAACTGCCAGCTCTTGAGGTCTGGCTATAGGATGGACTAGCCCTAGGTAATGTAAATTAAAATGTAAATTATTCCAGTGTTTCACAACAGTTTTTAATGGTTCTTTTATCAAATCAAAACCTTTTCAGCAATCAAAGCGTATATATTTTTACTAGGAGGGCTAAAATGGGAGCCTACCTAACTAGCTTAGTCCTATTCTTTTAGTTATTCTTAAGTTCAGTTATTATAAGTGATTTTTTTTAACTTTCCCATCAGTACTCACATTCTTCATATGGTGAACTATTAAAGGATGATTTTGAAGACTTTTTTTTCCCCAGTGGACATTTGTCATCACTTGACTTTTGTCTGAGAGAGACACAACCAAAAACACACACAAGCAAGAGAATCATTTCTGAAGAACAAAAGACACAGACCCTGGCACTGCATTGTTTTCTAAACTGGCACCACCACATTTTGTTTAGGTGAGTACAGTAAGTAAAACATGAACTTCCAAGGACAGATTCAGAGTTCAGAACACTGCTTGTTCCAGTCTGATATTTTTCTGGTCCAAGAGCAGGATAGTTTTTAAAAAGCTTTTTTTCTGACTCCATGTTTGAATAATCTCAAATGCCTCAAGTCAGCAAGGACCTGACCTATTCATGGCCCAAATTAGAGTATCCCCAAAGCCACCCTAATTCTCCCCATTATGGTTGAACAACAAGGAACTTGTTCCAATGACAAGGAAACTGTGGCTTGAAGGAATGTCCCAGACTGTGTTATTTTACTTATGCTCTTGACACCAGAGAGTGGCTTATACAGGAACTGCTAAGCTTGCTCTTCACCATCTGGAGATTTACCCCCACAGAAGAAATTCCCAAGGGGATGGTTTAACTGGTTTTCCAACTGAGAAGCAGCTTTAGCAAAAACCAACATCTGGCCAAAGTATCCTGCCAGGGACCTGTGCTCGCTGTGCATAATAAACATGGTTCACTATTACTCTTGGTTTATTTTCTTCTGTCATTTGAGTTCATAAGGGAGGAAAAAAGGAGCAGATAGAGAGGAGAAAGGAAGACAGAAATAATGTAGTAAAACACCAGTATTTTCAGAAATTATAATTTTAAAATGGCATAACTTTCCTTCAGAACATACAAAAGCACCATTTTCTAAAAGACTTGTTTGTTCTAGAGCCACAAGTTAATGTTCATGATACTGTTGTGTCGTCTCCCACTGAAAAACTGAAGCACACCATAAATATTGTTAATTTTTCTTAGATTTTTCATTGTTGACACTGTCTTTAGTCCTTGACAGAACTGAACAAACCTATTCATATTTTCCTGCATTTCCAGTCACCCATTCTCATGAATTAGAAAGAACAGCTTATCTTGAAGAGCTACTGAAGAACCACACAACTTTAATCACCTTACTTTCAATTCACAAGTAGCACTGACAAAAGAATACAATTATTTCTGGAATTTTTGTGTTCCACAGCTTCCTCTGGCCTAGAGCAGACAGGGTTTATCACACTGATAGTCCACACTACTTGGAGATCCGTGCACAGAGAAATGCAGCCTGAGTGTATCCTACTCTATGCTATCTCCAGCCAGTTTAGCACTTCTAACAGACTTAAGAGTTTTGGGAAGCTACTTACACTTCTCCAACTCTAGGCAAACATCTTTCCTACCCTATTTCTTTATGTGGAAACATCTGCTTGTTCAAATAACTTGTTCCTCAGTGTCTTTTCCAGTCTCCTTTTGATGAGCAACTTCTAACTTACTGTAATCTTCCCACAAAAGAAATTTTACAGGTAGGTCTTTTCCCATCAACCCAGCTATCCCTCATCATTGCTCATTAGGAATATGTTTATCATCTCCAAAGCTTCATTCAAGACTTGCTTTACCCATCATCCATTTTTCCTGTTTGTTTTCTGATCCCTTCCCAGCTCTCCAACATTCTCAGCCGTTCTCCACACTTCTGATTAGAACAGGGCTGTCACCATCTCATTTACTTGTCCATGAACCTGCCTGACTACCTTAAATCCATCTTAATCCAGATTATTTCATCAGCCTTTTCTTTGTGAAAAATTCTTACATGCCTCTAACGTCCTTTGCTATCTGTATCTTCTATTATCCATTTTCAGTGTGATCATTTTTTTGCAATTACTGCTGGGTTTTGTTATTTCTACTATAAGAATAAGATGCACAAAGACAGGGGTATTTCTCTTGTTTTGCTTTTCACAACCTCATACTTGGGCAATACCTGGGCTTTTGTTTTTCCTCTAATGGGATATTTATTCCTTGGAGACACTGGTCAGCCAGGAGAATATTTATGTGGCAATAAAAAACTTTAACAGAGGGTTGTTTGGATCTAATAGTCTCAGGTATTTCAACACATCTTTGCTTGTCATGTGTCATGCTGAATTACTTCATGGCCTGTGTGTGCAGCAGCCCATAATGTAACCTGTGTAATATAGTTTGAAAGGTAATGTAGTGGCAAGGGGGCTTAAAGGGAGAAACCACTCTTTTGTGCTGGATAAAAGCTGTGGATTCAGAAGGAAAGCAGTTTCAAACTGTTGGGGAACTGGGAAAGGTTAAATGATAGCTCAGCAACATGCCTGCATAGAAATCTTCAATAACAGATTAAATGATACCTGTAACACATTGCATTAATATTAATAACTTTCATTAATATTTTTTCCATTTTACAGCACAGATCATTTTTTGTCTCAGTCATCCAATGACTACTAAATGTTAATTTGTCAATTCGTGCCTGGCAAGTTCTGAATGGTTTCTAATTAAGATACAAATGCAGAAAAGTAAACAAACTTTCACAGAGGATAAATGACTGGCTGGGACACAGGTGCAGAGCCATGGAGGGAAACCAGGTGTCCTGGTTCTTGGGACTGAGCTTTAGCCTTTTGGTAACACCTTTTTTCCTCCAATCATGCAGTTCTGATATATCCTGGCTTCAAAAAAGATTTGCTTCTTTACTGAATAGTCTGGATGTATCAGGGAGGAAAAGCAAGAGAGGGTATGACAGATTTCCAGTTGAGGTACAGGAATGAAAAAGTCCTTCTGTTCTTACAGAGGATCTGATTCTCTAGGGAGATGATGCTATTTGCCTAGATGAGGGGGTTAAAAGGAGAAAAGAAAAAAAAAAAACAAACCTGTTTTTTTCTGGCAGAAATGGTGAAATTTCACCCTTCAGCAATTTGGTGAAAGCTGATAGCTGTGGACACTTCTCTGCCTGGGTAGCACAGCAAAAGGCTGCACCATGTGAACGGGCAGATGCAAAGAGAGAGAGAAAAAAATTAAATTACACTATAAAACTGTTGGCCAGGCTGTCCAGCTCAGGGAATCTGCTCTGCCATCCTCCCTGCCTGCACAGGGCTGGTGTAAACTGGGAGAGGAGAGAAGTGAGCTCGTTTTTGCCAGCTGGGAATCCAGCACATGATAAAGCAGATCACTATGAACCACTGGTACCAGGGGATTATGCTGTTAAATTAACCTGTCTCAGGTGCAGCCCTTCCTTCCTGCCTGAAACATGAGCAGGAATCACATCACAGAGCAGACCAGCAAGGTCTGGCTCATCTTTAGAGCTGCAAGTGGAAGCAGGGCCATGAAACAGCTTTGGAGGTGAGGGAAAAACAAGCCAAGTCATAGATAATCACGGTGGGAAGTCCTAAGAAAGGACAAAATGTGCTTTATTTTGCACAAATCAACACTGGAAAATAAGTTCAATTTTAAAAATGGAAAAAAGTTACACTGCATTTAGATCAAGTGTCTTTAAGTGAACAATCCCTATTGACCATGATTCAATTCATGATGAATTAAAAGATTAACATTATTACTATTTAACTATTACATCATAATTACTAAATAATGCAATACATTATTTTCAAAGCAGTGCCTTCAATTTGAATCACTAATATAAAATTAAAATTACATTGCAGTCTATTATTATTATTATAATCATTATAAGAATTATTACATTTCAAATTAAATTTCAGGATTGTCTGGCTTTGAAACCAGAGAAAATTCCAAGGGTTTTCCTTGTAGAACGAAGATGTAGGTCTCTAATTTTGGAGAGTCCAGACTTTAAACTAGTTTAGAGCCACTGTATCAGAAAAGCGGTAAACATTTCCAAAATCATCAATGGCTTATCAGGGAAGGACAAGCTCAAGTTTAGGAAAATAAGTTTTGCCTCTTGTTTCTCTCCATTAACTGAAAGTGGAACTGGAGGAAACTGTTTCAATATAGACACTTATGGGTCTGTTCAGTCACTCACACATAGGCATCTTGTGCCATCTGAGACCTCATGGATTTCCCCCCTGGCCTCCAGCTGCCACTCCAGAAGGCTGCTGGTTTCCATCAGCCCCATGTCATATCTGTCAGTGTTGTGCAGATGTCTTGGATATCCAGGAGTACCTCAAATGGCATGAGGAGCCTGTGTCAAGGCAACTGAATTCTGCTACTTTAATAGGATTCAGCTTCAGACTTAGACAAAGCTCCAGATTCAGTTATTAAACGCAGGCTTTCAGTGTCGTTTGAGTTGCTCCAGCATTCCTGAGACATCTGCACAACACTGGCAGATGTGACAGATGCATTACAGGAGACCCACAAGGTCTGGAGGAGAAACTGGAGGCCGAATGGAAAACCTGACATTGCCAGAAGTGGCACAGTATGTGTAGGGAACTGAACCTTTTCCCAAGTCAACAGAGACAATAGTCTAGTTGACTGTTCAGATGATCAGATCGCAGAATCACAGAATAGTTAGGGAGGGATGGAACATCTGGAGATCATTCAGTCCAACCCCCTTGCTAAGGCACAGTTACCTAAAGAAGGTTACACAGGAACACATCCAGGTGGGTTTTCAATGTCTCCAGAGAGGGAGAATTCACAGCCTCGAGTGGCAGATGGAGGTGTCCACTCCAAGGTGAGATTGTTACCTGTCCCAGCTGGCTGTATGGATAAGATCTCCCTTGACTTACTGGGAACATCAATACACAGCTCATGTAAAGGCACCGCCTCTACAGATGCAGTTCTGAAACTGAATTGTGACTGTGTTTGCTGGATGGATCTCACCTTCAGGGTTTAGGAGTGAGCTTCTCTACTGTATTAAGGAACAGACTTCTCTGAAGAAGTTTTCATTCTAAAGTCCCCATTATTTTTGTCTCTCAGGTACTCATACATAAATAACATGGGAAGAGATGACAGGTTTGTTCAGCTCAGGGGCAGACTTCTCCTTAAGAGCTCTGTTGAAGATTTGTAGCATCATAGAATGGTTTGGGTTGGAAGGGATCTTAAAAGTTTGTTTTGCTCCAACCCCCTGCCATGGGTGCAATCTTCCACTAGACCAGGTTGCACCATGTGCTGTCCAACCTGGTCTTGAACACTTCCAGGGAATGGGGCAGCCACAGATTTTTTGGGCAGCCTGTGCCAGGGCCTCACCACCCTCACAGGGAAGAATTTCTTCCTAATATAATCCAAAGCTACTCTCTGCCAGTCTGAAGCCATTCCCCCTTGTCCTGTCACTCCAGGCCCTTGTAAACAGTCTCTCTCCATCTTTCCTGTAAGCTCCATCCAGGTACTGGAAGGCCACAACGAGGTCGCTCCCAAAGCCACCTCATCTCCTGGCTGAACAATATTAATTCTTTTTAACCTTTACTCACAGGAGAGGTGCTCCACTCTCTGATTAACTTTGTTACCCTCAATGTCCTTTTTGTGTTGAGGACCCCAGAGCTGGATGAAGTACTCCAGGTGGGGTCTCAGAAGTGTAGAGGGGCAAATCTACACCTTTAAAGCTCTGCACAGGTGCCTTCTCTTGTAGACTCTGCATCTCACACTTCACGCTCCTGTAGTTAATGTTGTTGCTTGAGTCAACATGAGGTAGTTCTTCAGTGTATCTACAGCAGACTGAAGGTGTTGCTTTGAGAGCAGGGGTGTGAAGTGCAGTGTAGACGTACTCTGTTGCCTGGTAAAATGTTATTCTCCTCAGGACACAAAGAAATGTCACATTCTGCTGAACATCAGTGCCTTTCAAAGCTTTGTGCTTCTGCCCTTAACAGGCAGGATGTCTGTGCCTGCACTTCTGCAAAGAGTCGACTTGTGGCAGATTTGAGATTAATTTGACTTCCTCATAAAATCACTAACCTTGCTGAAGTGACTTTTCCAGGTTTGGAAAAACGTTGGATGTAACCTCAAAGGCATCCCTCACTCTGTCTTCTCTTGCCCTGTCACGACACTACATGATAAACCATCAGGAGGCAACGTAGCCTGTGCTGGAAGGTCCAGGCATTAAGTGGCTGTGAGGGCTGGTGGGATCTGTGGACAGGTTGTGTCCATGGGAAATTTGGTCTCAGGGAGCTGAGCTTCAGTTGCACACATGGCAAACAATTCCTCCAAGACCTCACTCTGCACATATGTAGCCAATGAAACTTTAATATTGAATAAAAGAGCCACTTTGAAATTCCATCTACACGGCCTTTTCCTTCCTTTACAGCATTTCAGGGGTAACACAATAGCCAAGTAATGCAATAATAACAAAAATAACTCTAACAAGCTATGCTTGATTCCACTGCAGCACAGCCTATAAAGGCAATCTTTTCTTTCTTTTAATAATGCTTTTATTGCACAAATTTAACAGAATTATGCCCTAATTATACTGGATTTTTTTTTTTTGCTTGCCACTGGGAGGAAATACAGCAGATGAAGCTGTTTGAGAGTGCATAGTTCATACAGCTGTATTAAATGCTTCCAAGTGCTGTCTTTATGGTTGTTAACAAGTCAGGACCAGACATGCATGCATTTTCTGAGTGCCTTTGAGGATGGCATCGATTATACTTGTATTTTTATTAGAGCTGCTCAACTCATTCACTGAGAAACCACATCTGACCGTGCCTTCAGAACTGGCATCTAAAACTCCACGAGAAATAAACGGATCCCTAAAATCAGACAAATGACATTGCACATAACTAGGGCTCTAAAACTTAGTTGTCTCTATCTAGTCTAGACCACTTACACTTCCTTTGGAATCAACATACCCTTTGGAAGAAGCAGTTCCTGAGGGGCTTCATTTCTCCCTAAAAGAAGTGTATATAGTAAGTCAGCAAATGGCCTTTCAGAAGATCCCTATTTTATTCCATCAATTTTAAAGAGAGTCAGGGGTGATTATTACAGAGAAATCGATTTTTTTTACATGTAAATTTGGATGAGATGAATCCTACACAAAAGAAAAAAAATGCTTAATTCTTTTAGGATATAGACTAAAACTGAACAAATATAAATATCTATCAGGAAGGATAAAGAAAAGGTAACCAAGTCTCCCAACCTTATTAGTTCTGCACCTTCCTCCTCCCTACCTCCAGACTGAGTTGTTCATTCCTGTCCTACTGCAATCAGTGCGTGCATTTTATCCCCACAGAGATCAGATTACAAGCTGGCAAAACAGGGAATCTAGATTTGGAATCACTTTGGCCTTGTGATATTTTGAGTGTCAAGTGCTAAACAGGTGTTTGATTTTCATAAAATCATGACCGCACACGGTAACCCACACCAAAGCAAATGAAGCAAAGTTGTCATCCAAAACCAAAGACATCCAAAGTAACTGGTTTTCAAATATAGATTTTCAAAAGCTATAGCTTATGTCATCATCTCATGTCATTGGTGTAAATCCAGAATAGCTTGAATAGTTTCATTAACGAAACAGGTGTTGGCTCTTCAACTGCTGACAAATCCTATAGACCAGGTTCAGATTACTGATAAACCTCAATAAAGTTTTAAATATTCAAATGTTTCAGAAGTAATTTACATTGAAAAGATAATTTGGATCTTTTTTTTTTTTTTCTCTATTTTACCAGGTTGTCCCTCAACAGAAGTTTGCACATCATCATCCTCAGGAAATGTTTGTAACAGCTCACCATCAGCATAGCACAATACAATCTGGAAGAGATCCCAACAGGAACAAAATTCCATTAAGAAATTGTCAAGTGTTTTTCATTTTCTTCTTAGTCGTGGCTGATATAATAAGGACAAGAGGTGGATAAGATCAGCTGCTTAATATCAGTTCTCAGGTTCCTAGTTTTGCCTGGGAATACTTTTCTTCTTTTTCACTGAAGAGTGTTCAGGTCTCAGGGAAAGTGGTGAATCAGGGAATCACTCAGGGAAGGTGGTGATTCACAGAATCACAGAATCATTAAGATTAGAAAAGAACTCTAAGATCATTGTGTCCATCAAACCAGCACAGCCAGGTCCACCACTAAACCACTGTTTTTAGGAATAAATTAAAGTGACAAAGTCTAAAAAAAAAAAATCTCAATCATAAAACATTCGATATGTTTGCAGTAAATTATGTTTTTTGTTAGAACCAGCAAATTGCCAATAATGATCAATCCTCATTAAAGACTTTGCTGAGGAAATAATAAATTTCATGAGAACTGAAGAGAACCAGGAATCCAACTCCTTAATCAGAAGAACAGAATAAAAGCAGTTGTGCATGAAAAAAGATGCTCACCAATTCCTCTTACAGACCAGTTAGACCAAACAAGAATGTCCTTTTTGTGCTGCATTTTCTCTGTAAGGTTTGACTTCAATTCCCATCTCTACCTTATAATTTCTGTGTGACTTGGTTAAAACATTTACCTTTCCTGTATTTTTGATTTTTCGTATTTTTGGTGGGGAAAATAATAGTTCTTTTCCTCATGAGGGGTTGTATAGATCGTTATTGTTTGATAGATGTCTTCTGGGGATGTTTGAAGTAGAATCATCCATCTCTTGAGGCCAAAATGACCTCCCCAGCTCCCTCTTGGCCCAATTTTCTAAGCCTCTGTGATTGCTTTTCAGATGCTGCAGTAAAAGGGAGCGTGTGATGACCTAGACAGATACTTTTAAATGACTCAACCAACAGAGCATCTGTGGTTACCTCTGGGACACTCCTTCACAAATGATCTAACAGACACTTAAGAAGTTTGTCTAGATATCCAACCTCATTTTCCTTTTGCTCAATTTCCTCTCATTGCCCCCAGTTATGAATCCGTGATCCGCCCTCACGGATCCCTCTCCCTCCTGGCTGCTCACATCCTTCAGATGCTCATGGAACTGAAAACTCTTCTCACAACACAGTTGGGGACAGCAGGGAAGAGAAGGGGATGGGCACCTTCTTTGAGCCCCCAAGCACTTGGGAAGAAACCACACTGCCTGCAGAGATGCCCATGTGGATTGTCTATATTAGAGCAGCAAGTACCTGAGGAGAAACCCACCTGGTGAGTGAGCTTGCTTTCATTTAAAAAAAAAAAAACATCAAATGGTGTTTGCTTTACAATCTTAATTCGAGCGCTTAATTAAAGCCAACAGAGGATTCTAAAGTGAGGAGAAAAATTAGAGCAACAACTTTTTAATTATGCTGTAGGCATTTTCTCTCTTACTTATTCTTTCTCCAAAAAAATCAAACAACTCCTCCTCTAAACACACATTTAGACAAAGACAGTGGCACTATATTATTATGGGCTACAGCTTGCTCAGTGCTTAGCAAGCAAGGACTGGAAGTTGTCTGCCCGGATCCATGACACACTCACCCTTTACCGGTGATCACTCCTTAGCATCCCTTTCCCCGAGCCATGGGAACAGAGCAGAAGCAAGAAGGGACAGGAGTAGCTTAAACAGTGGCTCCTTCCAAGAATCCCTACCAAGTGGAAAGCTTTCTAGTCACACAGGAGTGTTATTCTTCCAGTGGTCCAGCAAGTTGCTGCCTGCCTTTATACAGTGGGAGAAATGAAGACTCCTGTCACCTCCTGGAACAACGCAGCTCCTGCCTGTCAACAGCAAAGGGCTGAAACTGCATCACACTCTTGTTCTGCACCACTACTTGTTGCATGATGAGAAGTTTTGGCTTTACAGACAGCAGGTGATTTTACATGACTTGGGATGGGTGGAGTAATGTTTATGTTCAGTGGATGAGGTTCTGAGCAACCTGGTCTAGTGGAAAGTGTCCATGCCTGTGGTGAGGAGTTGGAATGAGATGAGCTTTAAGGTCTCTTCCAACCCAAACCACTCTGTGATTCTATGGCTCTGTATGTTTCACTGGATCCTGTCCACAGTTGAATTTAAAAAATATGTTAAGAACTGGGGTCTTAGGAAAGCAAATCTTACACCAAATAGAATTTTAAGCATCAGTTCAGTGCAGTTCACCCAAAATTCACATTCAGATTTCCAACAACCTCCTTTACCTACACTCACCCTGTTATGCGTTGGTGGAAAGGCCAATTCCTCAACTGGCTTTTATTTATTCTCTTT
Source organism: Myiozetetes cayanensis (assembly GCF_022539395.1). Taxonomy (NCBI): domain Eukaryota; kingdom Metazoa; phylum Chordata; class Aves; order Passeriformes; family Tyrannidae; genus Myiozetetes; species Myiozetetes cayanensis. Next base: position 111,210,178 of record NW_026087411.1, on the reverse strand, counting down.
ATGTCTAGAAGGAAATAAAATGGAACTGAAAGGAGGAGAATATTTTGAACATTTCTATGGGTTGTCTGCAATCATAGCCACACAGACCTAAGAACTGGCCAAAGTCTTGCTAATGGTGAGGAAAGAGGGACTGGCCAGGATGCAGAATGGGATCTGATTAGGGGATTCACTGGTAAGAACGTTGTCTTCATGTGAACAAGACCAGATGTCTCATGCCTTAGCCTTTCTAGGACAACAGGCTGGAAATATTTCTTGACTTGACTTTTCTCTATGCCAAATTGTTAGTGGTGTATGTACTTTTCTGAGCCTCTGCACTGAAGAGACCCCAACTGGGACTCCCAGGGCTCAAATGCCATCACACATTTGATGCAGAAGGGAGAAAAAACAGACAAGATTTGAGATTAGATATAATTTTTCATAACCTTTTTCTAACAAATAAGGATTAATACAGCCAAGATGGAAAGTCAGTAATATTCCACTTCAGTCTAACCTTTGGAGTGTCAAATGATGGAATAAAACCAATTATATTTGGCTGAAGAGCAGGATTTCAAGTTGTCAAGAAATTACAGTGTTCTTTAAATATAATGTAAATGTCTAAATTGGCCTGAAACAAAACTATTGCAATATTTCACATCAATGAGGAAACCCTCCTGGCTCAGAGAAACTGAAATTATTTCAGTGTCAATGCCAAAAGTAAGAACCATGAATTAACAAGAGTGTCCTCTTTATGGGAGATATAAAGGCAGCTTCCAGGACCCCACAAAGCCCTGGGGGTTCATCCTAGCTAGGATAAAGTCCTAGGCCTAGAGCAAGAAAACTAGTTTGAGTAACTCTGTCTCCAACCAAACTCCTCTGGGTATTTTTTACTCCTTCCTACAGAGATGGAACTTGCCCCAGACAAAGTCAGAGTTTGTAAACCTTTGAGACTCGTAATTTCTTACCAGAAATCTGTGAAACTCTTTTTTACAGCTCTACCTGGACTGGTAAACTCAGCAGGGTTTGGACATGGCCTAAGTCAGAGTCCTTGTATTTCTGTACTGCTTAATTGTTAGGACACTCCCTTGCATGGATGTGACATTTGCCAGCTCCTGTTCTCCCAGACAATGTTCCAGCAGGTTTCATGGATAACCCAGGACAGTCCTAGAAAAATCCAGTTTTGTTTGGCAAGAATTTTATCAAACCTGAAATGCTAAAAAATGTAATAATAATGATCTGCAAAGTCACGTGGGTCAAACAGTTTTTCCTTTTCTGATTTATTTTGCTTGATTTCTCTTAAAAGACAGGAAAGCCCAGTATAGACCCAGTTGGAATTATTCCTTCTCTGTTCTATAATCCTCTTTGACATTTCACAGAACACTTCATTGCTCTGTTTTAGCTCCTCACCTATAATCATCCTGCCTCTTATCTATTATTATTGTCTATCTCATTTATTTAAATACCAAGAATGGGTCTGAGAGAAAAAAACCCTGGATTTGCATTGAAGCATTTTGTTCTCACTGGGTTACATTTATTTCTGGAAGGATGGGGACAGGAAAAAGAGGAAGGAGATGTAGGGGCAACATCAGTAAAACATGTCCTGGCAACATCAATAAAACTTGTCCTAATAATGTGCCCTTCTCTCCAAACGGTGAGGTGCACTAGATACTGTAAAAGAAATACAAATAAATAAATAAATGTTTTAAAATCACCTAAAACGTTTGAAATCTGAATTTAAAAAAAAAAAAAAAAAAAAGCCAGAAAGAATCAACCAACCATGGAAAATAACATTCTATGTACCAGATAACTCAGTAGAGCAGTTCCTTCTTATCTCCAGATCTGTCACTTGAAAACTTCTCACTGTGTAACATATTTTTTACTTTAACATCATTTAACATTTAACTCTGTTTTTACTGAGTTTTTGGAGGAGTCTCAGGATCCAGGCTGAATTAATTTTTATCCTATTCCAATAAGCTGTAATGAGAGTGACTACACAGATCTTATCCTGCAACTTCAACACCTCTGACTGGCCATTGCCTGCTTTTTCATTCCCATTAGTATGTCAGCAGAGTGTAGGAAATGTACCCCGAACAGCTGCCTTCTTTTTTTATGAACTTTGTCATTAAAATGAAAAATATGGAGCATCTACCAAAATAGCATGATAATTTACATTTTGAAATGTGAGAAATGCATTGAGAACAAGGAGACAGTACATAACATGTTCAACCTTGCTCTTAAAAATGATCAGATGCCTTCTGAGAAATTTGATTTTAGTCCTGTTAATATTAAAAATAATAATATTTTTATATGAATGAAGTCATCTCTAGAATTGACATATGATACAGAGAGAAGTTTTATCTTGCAGATATAAATATCTGAGAATGGTATAATTCCATTCTCAGAGGTAAAAATCTGTGCAAGAAAAGGAAAAACTGAGTATATTTAGAAACTTTCATCCAGTGTTTTCAACGTGCTGTTTCACAAACCAGCTTATCTCGGTGCTGTTTATATTATCTTCCATTAGCCATTAATGAATTAATTCTCTCAATACTTCATGACTGTGGAAGCAAATATTTTTTTCTGCTTTACACAGCCAAGCCAGCACTAAAGAAAGGTATAAAACTGTCTGCCTGTGAGACTGATGCCCTTTTTTAATCACAGAACATGGGAAGCAACTATAATCATCTTTCCCACATTGTCCCAAATATTATACTTATATCCTGGTGCTTAGGATCAAAGAATATCTCGGTTCCTTGCCCTCATATCCTCATTCAGTCTTTGGCTTTGTAGATGGGTGTGCCAGAAAGGGCCCCTCATATTCCCAGTCACAGGGATTATTTTTGTCATATCAACTTTTGTCCAGAAGATACTAAACTAAGAATGCTTGTTTATTCCATGCACATAAGTTAGGCATCGCCCTCCTGCTCCCCCAATCTGATTTTTTTTTTAAATCATCTTCAGTAAATAAATTATAGAGAGCTTTGCAATAAGATTAACTTGGGAACAGCTCTTAAAAGAGAATATATCTTTTCCCGCTAACCCTTATCTGGCTGACAATCATAGTGGTTTGGGAAGTGAAAATATAGGATTACCAATGCTGAAAAGTAAGAAAGTGCCTGTCACACTAATCTGAAAGTATTTGGATTATTATGTGGATTACTTCTGTAAACTTGTGTACACTGAGCTGGCAACAGTGCTGAGTATTTATACCCAAGGCAACTGAATAAAATCATAGGCATAAGTAAGTGTGCAACTGCTAGAGGAATCACAGAGTGAATTGCTTGGGTAGCAATGAACAGTGAGAAAAAAAGATACTCTTAGTTGCCTAAAAACCTTAAACACAAAAACACACACAAAAAAAACCACAAACAAACAAACAATAAAGATAAAAGACCAAAGACTCCTGACAGTGAGACAGATCTTCCTCTGTGCTGATGGTATTTATGAGGTGGTGCTGCCAGACTGAGAAAACTCAGAATCTCACAGCAAAGCTGAGAGATTTCCCTTTTTACGTGAGAAACTGTGTGGAGAGTTATCTTTGAGCAGAGTTTGAACTGTAATATTCTGGGGCAGGGGGAGAGAGAGGGAAAAGTGCCTATGTCACAAGCTATGGATAATGTACCTATGATTGTCTTGAAATTATAAGCCTGAACTAGGTTTTGGCCATAGAAAAGTAATTTTTTCCAATTGTCTTTGTTATTTTATCAATGAGTCCTAATTTTTTACCTCTTCTCAACTGTATCTTTGATGTTCCCATGCCCTATTTCCCTCTCCTTCCTCTTAAGGGAAGTAATTTTTTGTGGCATCTCCAGTCACTCTTTCGTTCTTCTGCTGCAAGATAAACTTCTCACTCCCACTGGAAGGAGCTGGCACATGGGTTGCTGATGTCCCACGGTTGCTCTGCTGTATCTTTCCAGTAACCCTCAGTGACTGCCCTGTTTCACCTGTGTATTTTCCATCCCTCCACAAACACATTCCCAATCACGCTTATTAATATCCTCCTGTTCCCTACAGTTTTTCACAGCTGTCCCCAGGAAGAAACAAAACAAACAAAAAAGGAAAGCAAATTTCCAGGCAGATTTGACTTTGCCTCCAGGATTTTCCAAAATTACTAAACTCAGAAAAGACACTCAGACACATTTCATCTACTTTTTGATGTCTACAACACGCTTCCAAATTTTTCGCTTTACATTCCCTTTCCTTTTAATGGTGAAAAGAAAACAAACACTTTTAAGGGTGTGATTGCCTGATTGTGTTTCTGAGGATGAACATACTCCCACACCAGAATGGTCTCATCTGTGCTTCTGTTGTAGGGGATCTAACAACCAAATCCAACACAGACATCTGCATTATAGACATCTACATTGTAGTCATCTACACTTAGTTAAGTGTCAGATTAAACTTGACAAATATGGGCCACTGATGTGTTCAAATGTCCTAAGTAACTAATAGGGAAAATTCTCCTTTGGTTTACACCCCTAGACTAATGCATTACTCTTAGTAAGAGAAAATTCGTTGTATTTTCAAAGACCAATATCATGCTCTTAAACCAAAGCTGAATTTTTGCTGAGACATTGCCAGAAACTTGGTATAGTTTTGTCTGGTATTTTAACCTTCTTGCTTTGAGTCCATCCACACTGAACAGAGTTTGAACCACTGCTACTGAACAGAACTGCTATCACATCATTTACCTGCAGGTTAACAAAGAGATGTAATATAAAGATGTAATAAAAAGGTGTAAAGGTACAGTAAACCCCTTTCCTTCCTCTAATTTTAACTGAAGAAGTTCAAATGCTCACAGTGCTCCCAAGTGCAACCCCAGGATGTTCTTGGGTTGCAGCAGAGAACTCTGGGCCAGCTGGGAGAGGACTTCCACTGAGCAAAGCCAACCCAAATGTATTTGTATTCGTCTCTCTCTTCTTTACATTTCAGTTTGGACTATTTTTTTACTTTCCTGAAAATACTCTGAAGTTCTAGCTATGTCCTTGGAGAAATACCTTGCCTGAAAGAAACATTTGGTTAAAATTACAGTGGAAAACAAACAATGCTTGCTGCTGCCATGTCTCCCTGAATTCCTCTTCTGCTGTAAAGCAAGACTCTCAGTTCAGTGAAGAAAGACTGGGATTTTTGTTAGTTATGTGAGGGGTGGTGGATTGTTTATTAATATTTTTATTTAAATTAGTTTTGTATCTCCAGAAGTAGCCAGACTAATAATTTCACTATCTTGCCACTTTGGGTAGCAGTGGTAGAGCACAGCACAGAGGAAATGAACTCAGGCTGCACCAGGGAAGGTACAGGTTGGACTTCAGGAGGAATTTCTTCATGGAGAGTGTTGTCAAGCACTGAAATGGAGTGCCCAGGAAGGGAGTGGATTCCCCATCCCTGGAGGTGTTCAAGGAACAACTGGACATGGCACTCAGTGCTCTGGGCAGGATGACAAGGTGGGGATCGGGCACAGGTTGGACTCGATGATCTTGGAGATCTTTTCCAACCTTAATGATTCTGTGATTCAAAGATAAACCATCACTATATGATTAGGCTTCTGTCCTGAGAGGCTAAAATATTCCTCTTTTATAGACAGGATGATTGAGCTCAAATATCCCAACTCACCTGAATATTCTGACTCAGCCACAAAGTTTACATATAAACAAGTAAACTAAATAATTTCAGGTCCTGTTTTATAGCCAACTACATAATCCGGTCACTTCCATTCTGTGAAACCCTTAGAGACTTAAATTAATGTGGCTGCATTTAAGCTGCTTGTTAGGAGTTTTGGGCCCACCCCAGAACGTGATCTGTGCTCGAGAATTGTTTAAATAGTGGTAATTTTCCCTGAACGAAAATGCACCAGGGACCATAATGAGTTCTGGTTCTTGAATCTGAGCCTCAGCAGTGTTTCATCTGCTACAATAGATATACTCAAAGAAATAAGCCACTGCTTTGATTTAAAGATTTTCAACCTCATACTTAACTTTTAATTCAGTCCAACTTTTTTTTTTTTTTTTTTTTTGGCTTAGTCAAATCCCCCTTTGACCTGCAGTCAATCGGAAAAGAAAGGAAAAAAAGAATACAACTTGATTTAACCACATTAAACAGCATGATTTGAAGAAAGCAAGCATAACCAGGAACCTAGGAGGGCTTCAGCCTCCTTTTGATTTGTTTTATGCCAAGATCATCATATTGCAAACAGTGAGTAACATCATTTTTATAATACCTCCTATTTCATCCTTAATTATTTCTCCTTTTCTCTGATCTGACTGAAATAAAACCTGGAACAATTGGCTTCAGCAGGGCAAGGTCTGGTAGGAAGAGTGCACTATAAATACAGTCTAGAAAGATAAAGCTATTGCCTTTATTTGACAACCTAACTGTTCCCCAAGCACTCATCCACCAGCCTTATAAAAGGAAATGTAGTTACTGAGGTCCAAATTCACCGTTGGCTTAAGTGTGTGCAATTCCACTGAAGTCAACACGATTGTATCCGTTTACTTTCGTGGTGAATTGGGACCCAGACCTTTACTGAAGTAATAAAAGGTCAGTCAAACATACAGGCAAGAGACCAAAGCTGTGGCTTTGCTCAAAGTTCTTGGCTTAGAGGACAGTGTCAGTTAACAAAATAGCAGAACAGGCAGTGAAAGAATAATTGTTGGGGCATATGAGTAAGTCACAGAGGTTTATGAGATGTTATGTTAACTGAGTTATGATAATTACATTTTTTCACCTTCCGTAAGTGCAGAGAAATATGATTTAGCTTATCCCATGCTGAAACAGAGGTAAAGCAACAAAACCTTTAAGATAATATGCAACACTTGCCATTAAAGATGAGATGAATCTGATACAAATGAGTCTCTCATACCCTTATGCATAATTCCTCTGAAGGAATTAGGCATTAGTAGAACTGAAAGCCTAAATTGGCTCATGAAAACAGCACAATTTGTCTCACAGTCACTGTTTCATTTGGGAAGCTCATACAGTATCTACAGCTTTGCCTCACCAATCACACCTTAAGTAGCAGAAATCATAATACATAGACAGAAAAAAGGGTGAGTCCCCCTAACTGGATATAACTTGATCTTATGGTCCCAAGATCTCATTTACTCATATTATTATGCTGTTTAGGAGCATGACAGTACATCATCAAGGATTCACATTGTCTAATGAGTGTGTAGTTAGGAAACTAGTTTAAATAGCTTGGATTAAACCAAAGCTCTCTCTTTAGTCAACAGAGACTGCATAATTAGTAGAAGCAATTACCATCCTGATAGCAATTCTCCCCAGCAAAGAGATTTGTGTGTTGCCTGTAGCACAAATGGAAGAACACTTGCATGCAGGAGGACTTTGGAGGGCAATACAGGAGGTGACCCACAGAGTCAAGGGAAAGCCACCAATGACCAATAACAATGATGTAAATACTTTATAAAGCAATCCTGCAGCAGTGAAATCACATCAGTGTTATTCGGTATCTTACTCACTTCTCTGGATCTCAGCCAGGAGATCCCATGAAGCAAAGGACAATTGTATAACACGGGAAAGCAACCAGGACACAAACAAAACTGCAGTGATAAGGAAACTTTCAGAATATACTAAACTTATATTTACTGAGAAATCAAAAATGTTGTGTCAAGACTGAAAAAAGTGGATTGAACTCTTCCAAAAGTTAGATTCTTGGAGATACTGGTTTGCAACTGGTAGTAAACCTACAATGGGCAGTAAACTTCCTAATCCCAGTTGCCATGACCATTAAAGAATAATGATGAGAGCAGACAGATCTTATATAATTTTGAGGATCTGTCAGTGTCCTTTGCAAAGATGGCTTTTCTCTTTGCAGAGAAAGCATTTTAAACTAGCAAATGTGAGATTAGTGATGAGTCCACAGCCTCTCTCTACGAGGAAGAAATCCGTTCTGTGTTGTCTCAGGTTAGTGCTTCAGCCATTAGAACATATAACTTATTTATTTCCAATTATTTCCGTTACCTCTGGGTTCTTGATACAAATTACCCTGATACACAGAGTTAAATAGTAGCTTTAGGTTGTTGGCTTTATCTTTTATCTTCTTGAACAAATACATCATCATCTATAGCAGCAAATAAAAGGGGACAAGAACAGTTATTTACCTGGAAGCCAGCTGGCACAGTGTAGCTTGTATCCATGGCTAAACTCTCTTAGGTCCAAACAGGTTGCTACATGCAACCTGTATGTTAGGAACAGCTCCTGGATGGTGATCCAGGCCCAGGCACTCTCTGGAGAAGTCCCAACAAGCCTAAGCTGCAAACCAAACAACCAATTCAACAGCATGGTTGACCTAATTGCAAGGTCTCAGCCCGTATTCTGGCCTTGATTAGTTTGCTGTTGGCCTTAATTAATTTGCAGCACAAAGATGGAGTTCATGTATTAAACCAGAGAGGAAAGCATTTTGGTGTAGGGTAGGTAAATCTTTAATCTGAGTACTTTAAGTTAGAGGCTGCTCCTGAGAGGCAAAGTGTTGCTATTTTATTATAGCTTTCACTTGCAAAGACTCAGGTGCAATATGAAAGAACAGGTGGAGAAAATAGGGTTGAAAGGGACCTCAGAAGACCATTTAGTTCATCTTCCTCCCCCAAGGCAGGTTTTCATTATGTGATGAGGGAGGTGATTCTCCCTCTCTACTCTGCTCTCATGAGACCTCACCTGGATACTTCATTCAGCTCTGGAGGCACCAATATAAAAGGGACCTGGAGCTGCTGGAGCAAGTCCAGAGGAGGCCACAGAGATAATCAGAGGGCTGGAGCTCCTCTGCTCTGGAGACAGGCTGGGAGAGATGGGAGTGTTTAGCATGGGATCTTTAGAAGGCTCTAGGGAGACCTTAGAGCCCCTTCCAGTGCCTAAAGGAACTCCAAGAGAGCTGGAGAGGGACTTTGGACAAGGGCCTGGAGTGATGGAACAAGGAGGAATGGCTTTAAACTGAAAGAAGGCAGGGTTAGATTAAATATTAGGAAGAAATTCTTCCCTGTGAGGGTGGTGAGGCCCTGGCACAGGTTGCCCAGAGAAGCTGTGGCTGCCCCATCCCTGGAAGTGTCCAAGGTTAGGTTGGACAGGGCTTGGAGCAATCTGGGACAGCAGAAGGTGTCCCTGCCTATGGCAGGGGCTTGGAAGAAGATGATTTTGGAGGTCCCTTCCAACCTAAACCACTCTGTGATTCTCTGTTTAACTTCCTCTTAAAACCTTTTACTGATGGAGATTCCACCACCTCCCCAAGAATAGCTATTTGACACTTAGAAACTTTGCCTAATGACTAACCTAAATGTTCCTTGGTGCAGTGTAAGTCCATTGCTACCTGTTCTGTCCTGAGTGGACATGGAGAAGAAGTTATTTCCTTCATTTTTGCAACAAACCTTTTCTTAGCTGTGTCCTGTTTTCCTCTCTCCCTTCTGTTTCCCTTGGTCACAAAATTAATCATAATCCTAAAATATGAGTATAAAATATTGAACATATACACTGATTACACAGATATGTTGAGCAGGTTTTTTGCATGGGTAAGAATTGTATATGTGGGGGTTTGAAGCTTTAAATGCATTATTTTTAATTTTCATTTGGGATTGTTGGAGTTATGAGAGTTGCTTCTAAAACATTCGGTATTAAAATATTCAACATTAAGATATTCAGGTCAACCTGCCTTTTCGTCTAACTCTCAAAGGGTTAAGCCCCTGGCTGCTAACTCCCTTTGCAAGTCAGATCCTTCATTGCAAGTAGAACCCTTACAAGAGGACACATTTCATTTTTTTAACTGGAGCATATCTAACGATCCGGGGGGAAAGCCCTGTCTCCTAACGTTTGATCCAGCCTCAGACAAGAGGAGCAAGGTGGCATCAGCCTCTTCTTATTTAGTCATGAGCCAAGGAAGCGCACCAGTGTTCGAGTGACATGCAGAACACATGCATCAAAGTAGCAGCTCAATCTGCACGGCAAATAACCCTCCGTGGTGGCTCAGCATGGGTGCTGGCCCTGAGCTGCGGTGCCAGTAATTGACATAGTTGCCCAACGCTAGAAAACAAACTCGGGAACTATTCTCATTAGACGTCCCCCTGGTTTGCTGCTCTGTTATTGTAAAACCCAAACACTGAGCTTCCTACCAGCGTGGTTCTGGTTTTAATTAGTTCTGATGGCACTGGGCGACGCGCCAAGGAAAAAAATGAACTTCCTGTGATTGAGGCTTGTTGCTCAGTATGTTGCTTCCTCCACACAGAGATTGTTTTCACAACATTTTCTGAAAAGGAGCTACTGACAGAAATAATATAAGTTTTTACTGCTTTTGATTTTTTTTTTTTTTTTAATTCTGCCTTCCGTGCTTATAAAAAGTGGCTCAAAGTCAAGGATCCTAAAAGTTACTGTGTCATTATTTTGCCTTTGTGTGACTTGGATGATTAAAGACATTCTAGCAGATGAATTTTTTAATAGAATAAGCACAGGCTCCTGTTAAAAAAATTTATGACTAGGGAATTTTTAGTGGTTTAAATAAATTAATTTGGATATGTTCAGGCATGGGATGGGGAGAGACTTGCAGCTTACATTCAACAGCGTAAGTTGTCACAGTGTGAGTAGGGATGAGGGAAATGGCAGATGAATGTGATTCAAAAGCAGAATTAGTGTCTCCATGTGAGAATGTGATGAGTCTTAGCAGTCTCCTTCATTTCTTCTTACGAGGCATCTCAAGTTAATTTCATATGAAAGGTTCAAACACAATCATTTTGTTCCAGTGTCTGTAGGTGGGATTCACGGCCAGGCACCTACATTTAGGGGCCTCAGAAGGGCCCATCTGCATTTGTGCTGTCTCTGATTTGAGACAGAGACAATGAAGATCTAGTTCATACCACGACTCGAGTCCAGAGACCAGTTGACCTGACCACACGCAGGGAGTTGTTTCTTGTGTGAGCTGAATTGCTCTCCAGGCTCCATTGACTTGTATGGACAGGATCTCCACCAACCATGGTAGGTTACACAACTAGAGCAGATGGACAGATCTACATTTTAGATTCCTAACTACAGACCTGCATAATAGTAGGGTTCTGCCTTCAGGTGTTGTTCTCTAGACTCCTACTGACAACACTGATAAGTGCTTGATTTAACCACCCACACATGGGTATCTAGGGCTGTCTGAGATGCCCTCAGGTCTCATCTTGCACCCAGCTGTCTCTCTAGAAAAGCATGGCTCTCCAGTAAGTCCGGGGTTATATCTGTCAATCCCACATGGATCTCTGACAGGGCCTTGAATGTCTCTGGTTGCATCAAATAAACTATGTCAAGTCAAACTGATTTGAGCTCTCGATTTTTGGTGATAACAATGAGTGCTTGGGCACCAAGTACATGCAATTCCCACCCTTCAATTATCAAAATTAGACATCTGAAGCAGGGGATGAATCCCCCCTACCACATTACTTTCCCTGGATGGATGTTACTCCAGATGATACATGGGTAAATCTCTCATGGCTAATTCTGTGCTTTATAAAATTCATTTTAAAGTATGGCTTGGGAGGATCACTCTGATGGCATTCAAGAGCGCAACAAGTCAGATTCCAGAAATGACCAACTGCTGCAATGGTTTTAAAATGGCATCTGCAGACCATGCAAATAACTGGATGTTAACAACAGAGCGTTTGACAGGATAATTTATCTTAATACTATTCTTTAGTTCTGCTTATATTTATTTAATAAATTAATTTTTAGGAGACAGTCTCTTTGAAATACATCTGTAAATAAAGAATTTTATCCAAAAAAAAAGCTGAGACAGGTAGAAAACAACTGAAAAATCTACCAACAACTACGAAATAGAAAGTCTCCAGAGATTCCTGAGCCGTGGATCATCAGAGCACTGATTTTGGGTTCTGGAGAAGCTTAAGATGGAGAGTCTTGCAGAGAGATTTCTATGAGCAGATCTTTATGTGTTTCAATACTTTAGGGTGTACAAACACCAATAGAATTGGTCTATTTATACTCCTAAGTATGGATGCACCTACCATCCTTATATTAAAACATGACCTCCCACCCAATCTTCTGGAATAAACTTTGAGGACACAGAATCAAAGAATCACAGAATTGTTGAGATTGGAACCTCTGGGGATCATCTTGTCCCATACCTGTCTTCAAGCAGTCATGAACAGCAGGCTGCATATTAACCAAAACACACACAGACTAGATGGCTCTGGCTCAGAACAGTAATGGGGCACATTGACATTTCATACCCAAGCCAAGACTTTTAGTGCAGAAGTCATGAGCCGCAGGATGAAGATGCTTCTGGACTCAACACCATTATGTTGGCCTGTCTTGGCACCATTTTATCCCTGGACAATATTTGTCGTTACTTCATGCTGTGAAAGTCTTCCTTGGTTCTACCTAAACTGGAGCTCCAGTCAAGAATCAGGATATATTGGTATTTCAGGAACATAATGCTCCAGGAGGACCTTAGAAAATCTTCCAGTACCTAATGGGGCTGCAAGAGAGCTGGAGTGGAGCTTTAGACAAGGGCTTGGAGTGACAGGACAAGGGGAAATGTCTTTAAAATGAAAGGGGAGATTTAGATTAGATATTAGGAAGAAATTCTTCACTGTGAAGGTGGTGAGACACTGGAACAGATTTCTCAGAGAAGCTGTGGCTGCCCCATCCCTGGAAGTGTTCAAGGCCCTGTTGGACGGGACTCAGAGCAAGCTGTTCTGGTGGAAGGTGTCCCTACCCGTGGCAGAGGGATGGAATAGAATGATCTTTAAAGTCCCTTCCAACTCAAATCATTCTATGATTCTATAATTTTTGGCAGATTTTTTAAAGAAAAACAAACACTTCTCAGCAAAAGCAATCTAATCTAAAAAGATTGATGATTTTCTGAATAAAATTTGGTACCTTTGTTCAGTTATTTTTCATTTTCCTACCCAACCCTTGGCTCTTTTTCCTACAAGAATTTCACAGAAAGGACCTTTTAAATGACCCTTTTTCTTAGTTCTTCAAGGACTTTGATGAGAGATCTTGTCTTCTTAGTGGTATTTTAGGTGCTTAAACTACAAAAAGCATGTACTTCTCTCAGCCTCCTTTATAAATCTCAGTTTTCAAATGGCTTTAGAGGAGCTATATAGGCTGGCTAAATTTCACAGAATCACAGAATCAATTAAGTTGGAAAAGACCTCTGAGATCATTGAGTCCAGCTTTTGACCTAATCCCACCTTGTCTACCAGACCACAGCACTAAGTTCCACATCCAGTCTCTCCAGGGATGGTGACCCCACCACCTTCCTGGGCAGCCCATTCCAATGCCCAATCACTCTCTCAGTAATAAACTTCTTCCTAATGTCTAACCTAAACCTCCCCTAGTGCAGCTTAAGACTGTACCCTCTTGTCCTACTGCTAATTGCCTGAGAGAAGAGACTGATACCCACCTGGTTACAACCTCCTTTCAAGGAGTTGCAGAGAGCAATAAGGTCCCCCCCCCTCCTGTTCTCCAGGCTGAGCCCCACCAGCTCCCTCAGCCTCTCCTCACAGGACTTGTGTTCCAGTCCCTTCACCAGCCTCGCTGCCCTTCTTTGGACCTGCTCCAGCACCTCAATATCCTTCCTGAACTGAGGGGCCCAGAATCGGACACAGCACTCAAGGTGTGGCCTCACCAGTGCTGAGTACAGGGGAAGAATCACTGCCCTGGTCCTGCTGCCACACTGTTCCTGATACAGGCCAGGATCCATCAGCCTTCTTGGCCACCTGGGCACACTGCTGGCTCATGTTCAGCTTCCTGTCAATCAATTTACAAGGGTCCCCTCTGACTGAAGCAGGGTATCAGAGTTTAGTCCTTAGACTCCCTGCATTTAGATTTAGCTTCTGCATTTTAAGGCAGAGCAGGTCACAGTCTTGAGTGCTGAAATTCCGAAGCAGGAATTACACAAGGGGTTAATTTGATTCTGTATTTAGATTAACAGTACTTGTATAAATACTGAGTTGGAGCTGATGTCAATCTTTTATGCTAATTGCTAGTTAGACCCATTGCTTGGACCACTTTTGTCAGATTGTTATCTGTGTGCTGTGGAGAGATTTACGCATTTGCTTTCCATTAACATTAATAGGAGCTGTCCACATAAATCACTCATCACCATGGTAAGAAAAGATAAAGTCCTACTAAGTTCAGGGAACACAGGCTTTCCCAATTGAAAAATCTATTAATAATAAAACCCCTACAATGTAAATATCTGACATCTGAACTGTATAGTAAATAAAGTGGTCCATGAAGTGATTGCTCCAAGGGGAAGCAATGCTTGGCTAGTTCCAAACCTTTTTTAAAAACTCATATAACTCCTCTGGTATTGGTAAAAGCATAAATAAAGCAAATAGCTTCAGAGGAAGGAGGAGAAGCAGGAGCATAGTAATTTCAATTGTTATTTTTATTGGGCTTTATTTTTTTCTGCGAGATAGTGACAGATCCAATAAAACACCTTGTTATACACACAGAGAGACAAAGACTACTAGACTACTAGAAATAATACAAAAACCTCTTGGCTAATCCAGATGTAACTGGGTATGAGCTCATTTAGACTGAGAAGTTAAAGGTGTCCAGATGCAACGCTTGCTGCTTTGCTCCTTGTTGTTGTTCCTTACAAAATTGATGCAATTTATCTCACTAGGCTAGGAAAACACGTAGATCATTGGCCAGGACTCCCTGGTATCTGGCACTTGCCCAGCCTTGATTATGATCTGTGTAACTTTCCAATATGATGACACATAAAAAAAAACAAAAGCAAAATTGTTTTCCCTTTTCTGGTGTTGTAAATCTGAATTGATGCCGTTGAGGTTACAATAAAGTATCAGTGAATAATCAAAAGAACCAAGTTTCATCCATCACATTGCCATCATTTAATCCTCTTTGGAGCACTGAATACTGTTTTTCAAAGGGATGCTATAAGCAGGTTGCCAAAAGCTTTATCTGTGTTTCAAAATACATGCACACACGTATTATTTTGTCTTTCCTTCTACACTTATAAAGACAAAACTGAGATTCAGTTAGAAGTCAAAGGTACAGCACTGTGCCATGAAAAGCCATCAATTAGAAAGCAAACTAGATGCAATGTTAAATTTTGCAATTGATACCTAATCACTTGACACTAATGAAACGAGCAAAGTGAACATTTTGGGCATACCTGGTGTGTGTGAGAGGGCAATAGTGTCTCTTCAGAAAACAGCAGTTTGTCTGAATTAAAATATCTCATGGGAATACATCTATTTTAAAAAAATATATTTTCTGAGTTTCACAGTTGACTCCCTAACAATTTTATTTTTTTTTCCAATTCATTTCTTATAGGGGACTCATAGTTTTGGCTTTCTGATGCCCCAATGTTCTATGCCATTGACCGTATTTTATTTAATTTCCAAACATCCTAAATACTGGTAATAAGTTCCTGCCATGATCCCAGGAAACTGTGGTAGAGCCTGAATATTTTCTTAGGAAAAAATAAACAGCCTTAAAGAAATAAAATCTGCAGAAGCTACCACTTCTGGAAAGTTATCCTGGTGGATCTGGTGAGCTCTTGGCTTGAAATCTGAGGTTTCAATTTATTCAAGCACAAGATCTCTGGATCTAATGTCTCTGTCTCTTTATTACAATAAAGATCCTTCCATTGTGGCATGGAACCTCCCTGGGGATGCAACTCAGGTTGTGCTGATACAGTTCATGAACTGATATTCTCCATTTGGGGTCTGGCCAAGGTTTTACCATTGTCCTCGATTATTGGGAGGAGAGGAACAATTCCTCTCTCTTAAGGAACACAGTGGCAGCCAAAGGTTAGATTGATTTTGGCTGCCACACCGCAACATCTTCCCACTTTATCAAATGCCTGATAAGATTGGATTCACACTCCATACTCAGTCCAAACATCCATTGGATTTTTGTAGGAAGTAGGTTGGAAAGAAACAATCAAAAGTGTGATAACTTAGGAAAACTTTGACACCTGCAGGAAGGGGTGGGCAGAGTGGGAGGGAACTATTGCACTTGGCAAGGAAATGAGAACAAAAGAAGAACAAAAACTGGTAAATTCTTAGACATTTTGACTTGCAACATCATATTCTGAATAAGCTGCTGAATTGTACTCATTATCTTTTTAGGGTTGTCTGAGATCCCCAAAGAAGAAGTATTGCTTAGTTTTTATCTGTTCAGGACCATCACAAGGAAATAAAGATGGACAGGCAGGTAAAGAGGCAGCAGATACTAAGAATATCTTTGTGGTTTCCTTTATAATGCAGTACCATAACAGGATTTATAGCACAGTGGCAGTGTGCAGAGCCCTGGGTGTAATTCACACAGCTAAAATAAAAATGTAAAGAAACCAGGGCGTAAATGCAAAGAACGTGAAAATATTCCTCATCTAAGCAGAAGTATATGAATGCATTTCTGGTGTTAATAATTTAATTAGGAAGCTTTATTTGTTACAGACACAGGTCATTCTGAGGGTGCACAAAAGGATTCAGCAGACCAAAAATAATAAAAATAATGATTAGAATGAAATCTCCAAGACAGAAGAGGCTGACAATGAAAAAGAAAGCGCAGTCCTGTGAGTGCTAAGAATAATAATAAGGTAGCACTTTTAGTAAAAGTGTAGCATTGATATTTTACATTTAAACACTTTCAACCAACAATGTCGAGACCCACCATAAAAAAAAAAAAAAATCCTCAAAAAAAATGCAGTGTATGTGTAGACAGACAGGTGTGCTGAAAGAAGAGATGCTGTGATAGAAGGAGAAAATCAGAAAAGAACGGAAATGGCCGATTCTTTCTTTGTGACATATTTTCTCTCTCATCCCTGCATATTTGCATTAAAGTGATTGTGAATAATGTACATTTGACCAGTGCTGTCTGCGGAACTAATGCCTATTAAAGTGATGGGAAGTAGCATATGTTGTGCCTTGGGCAGAGAAAGTCCAATCACCCCCACTGTGTGCAAGTCTCCAACTAAAATGCAGGACAGCCTGGGTTTTATCCTAAATGAACCCAGCAGGGAGAAACAGGACACAGTCCCTCATTCCACATTTAAGTCTCTAAACTAAGGTTTAAAGAGTTAGATTCAGAAAAAGGGAACTGTAACATTCATCATTTAATTTACACTTGAAGCTAATGCTATTTTATCTTTTCCTGGTGCTAGGAATACAAAGGGAAGTAGTAAGGCAGGAGGAGTGGACGTGTCTGCAGTTGTTTCAAAAACTGAGATACATTTGCTTTATTGGTACCAAAGGAAAGAAAAAAGGAAGGGGGGGAAAAAAGGACAAAAGGGAAAGAAAAGAGAGGAAAAAAAAAAAACAACCTCCATCACTCCACTCCTGTTGTGCTTTCACATTTTCTGCCAGTGCATGATTTTGTCAGTAATTGCAAAACGGTTTGGGTTTGTTTGGTTTCACTTTTATGTTCCTGCACTGTACTAGAAATGTTCTGCTATTTGAACAGTTTGTAAAGCTTTTTTTGAGTCGTGTTACATAATCTTCCCAACGACCTCCAGCATCAAGTTCAGATCTAAAGCAGTCTTTTTTCTACCTGTGTGAACTTGATAGCTGGGGAAAAAAGAAAAAGGCAATTACAGGACTGTATGAGAATAACAAATTCAGCTGAACTAAGGAAATAAAAATTGCCGAATTGTCATGTTTAGATCTGTTGCAACAAATTTTGCTTCATTACATTCAGCATTACAGAAAGGAGAGGGGGCAGGGGGTAGAAGGGAAAGGAGGCAAAGAGGCAAAGCTTTTTTTTTTTTACATGTAGTATTCATGGGAGTACTTCATCTCCCCTTCCAGTGAAATAAATCTGTCTTAAATAGAACTGTATCTCTTAGTGATGTGGAAAAACATTTGCTGCCAATGTAAATCAGGAGCAGTGGCAGTGAAATACATGGATTGGCATGGGATCCCAATTACAGTGGTGCAAGGCCTGACTGTCCCACACAATTCAGATCAGTGCACAGAAGGGAGACGAAAATTTCTTCTTTTTTTTCAGCATAAAGGTAAACTGAGTAGTTAATTTAATTTGTAATCTTGACAGCAGGTTATTAGCATGCCTTAAACATCAACTGTTAGTGGGTGAGAGTTTTGGAGTTGATACTTTCCATTCTCTCTTCATTGAATCTAAACTACAAGTTTTCACTCCAGCTAGAGTCAAACCCTGTGTTAGCTACCAGTGAAATTCCAATAAAAGCACTATTAAATAAATACTCAGAGACACCAGCTGTATTCCACCACAAGAAGCATCCAACATCCACACACCAGGGCTCACCATTGCTTTGAGCCACCCCAAGAACACATGTCCACAAAAATTGGCAGTGTCTCCCAAGACTGTGCTTCTCTGCCCCTTCCTTTGCTGTTACCATCTGGGACTATGGAACCTCACTCTGAGCTGGATCCCCAAAATGATCTTGCTGAACAGGAAGAGGATGGGGAGACCATTAAAGTTTGGTTAAATCTTTCCTATGACTTCTCAGTGAAAACCAACAATTACAACAAAAGAACACAAAACCAAACAAACAGCATGAAAGAGAGGAGGGAAGTGTGTGTGGCTGCAGGTGGAGGGTCATCATACTACAATCCAGAGACCAGTTTAAGCAGTTAAGAGCAACTGTGAGATCACAGCTCTAACAAACAAATATCTTATTCAAACATCTGCCAGACTGAACAGGTCAATAAAAGTGCTGGTTTCCCCTTGACAGGAACTGAAGCGCATTCAGACCTGACCTTGGCTCTTCCTAGGTGTGCCAAATCCTGGTTACCTTCAGTGGTCTTGACCTTTACTCCAGCTCCTGGCCTCATGTCTCCATCCCCACAGAGGTGCCTGCTGTCCCCAGCTCTACCCCATCCTGCTCCAGAGGTGGGATTCAGTTGAGACTAAGACATACAACTTTGATGTCAAAGTAGGAAAGAGGGATTTCTGCTTCCATCTTCAGTACACATATAACCAATAAAGTTAGGATCTTATCAGGGTCATTTTGCCAACTGTCACATTTTGGTCATGGTCATGATTTAAAGTCTTCTAGCATCCAAAATGAGATAGGCAGATCCAAACTCTCCATTGGGAAGATTCTTTGGTTTGTGCTAATTCACCTTAGAAGAATTAGAAGAATTCTAATTTACTGGAAGAATATTTTGTGAGAGTATCATCTTGACCACAGGCAAAACCATTTTCACCCCTGAACTCTGGCAGTGTTTTGTTTCCTAGAATAGATGTTGCTTAGATGTCTACTTTAAGAAAAACTTAATTTCTTTCCAATCTCCAATGACTGTATTAACAAAGAGTTTGATTCAAGTACTCAGCCACTGGTGTCTAGTGCCACCTGTGATACTGTAGGATATTTAAACAAAAGAGTTCAGATCTCTCATATGTCCTGTGTCATGCCATAGAATCACAGAATGATTTGGGTTGGAAAGGATCTTAAAGATCATCTTGTTCTAATCCCCTGCCATGGGCAGGGACAACTTCCATTAGAGCATGTTGCTCAACATTTAATAACTTGAGTTGGTTGTCCAGCAATCTAATACCACTATGGACTCAGGTCAATCAAACATGTTTTGGGATTTTAGTAATCTCAACTAGATTTATGTATATTAATCAGAAAGGGAGTCCCATACTAGAATTTCTGAGTTCACCACTGCCTCCACCACCTCAAGAAGATGACAAAGAAGAGACACCATCTCCTGATGCAGCCGACAAGAATAAACTTCTAACAGAGGCTTTGCTGGAGTGAGAAACCCAACACTGTAAAAATTTCTCTCATTTTACTACATCGAGAGCAGGTCTTGATTCCTCAGAGCTACTAACACTCTGAATCAACCCATCATTTTAAGCTGAGATGTTGTTGTAGTCAGGTTAGAGACCCACAAGAGGCCATTTGAATATGTCTGTCTCTGTCTTGCTTATTCCCACAGAAAACAATACCTAACCATGTTCCCAATAATTTTGTGCATCTGAAACCAGTAGAGGGCAAGGAACAAAGTCCAAAACCAAAGCCATCAACTTTTATCCCACTTAGAGGACTTCCATTCTTCCCCTGCAGCAGTGGCTGCTCACACTGGACACAGGCTGTGGCTCCTACAAACCCATGACACGCTGTTAATTTACTTAAAATCCAAATTTGATTTAGGTTATTCAAGACTTCATGTTGAAGATTCTTCTCACTGCAAAAACCAAGCGGGAGCAGATTTAGAGGGTCCTGAGTGGTGTGAACAAAAGGTCAATTGTCCCTCACAAACTTACAGGAGTCCTTAAGGGCCTGTGCCATGTCTATCTTCATGCTTTAAGTGGCCTCACTTCCTAGTTTATTTTGACAGTCTCTTTCCAGTTTTTGCTTTTATATGCTTACCCATTATTAGTTCACTTCTCACAATTACAGCTGCACTTTGGGTGGTATGTTGTAACTGCTCCCCTGACAGCAGAGTTCAAGCATGAAATAGTCTCTGTGCACCCTCTTCGGTGTTTGTCTTCCTTAAAAGTTCTTTCCAAGCTCTGAGATGTGCTCACTGCTGTTTGCATTATGTTCCCATCACATTTATGTTTTTCCCTCTTTCTTTGTAATTCTCAGTTAAGAAGCTGGGATGGGAAGAAAAAAAGGAGGATGGGTGTGAATTACAACCTTAAACAAAGAGGTGGTTAAGACAATAAAAACCCCCTTACAATTATCCAGCCTGACTTTGCATATGCATGTGAAAGCCATGTGAGTAACATGATAGTTTATATAACCTTCCCCAGACCTATTAAGCAATGTAATGATGAAGACAAAATGATTAAACCAAGATGAAGGGTTGTGAATCAAAGCCAGCTCAAAATTTTAAATCCATACTCATCCCTAAAGTAATTAAGATTTTAAATACCAAATTGACAGACTTTAGTGCTTCAACCCCATTCACTATTGCAAGACTTGTTTCCAAAGGCAGACCAAAACTGGAGAGAACCTCAGAGCTGTGTTCAGTGACTGAACTCTTGTCCTTTTTGAAGTCAATGAGACTTTCACAATTAACTTCAGTTGTGCCACAATTTCTTTCCTGGTGCTTTTAGTACATGCACTGATATGGTTTTGAAGAAAGGCATCTGTTCTGTGACAAACTATGAGCTGACAGAGCTCATAGCTTGGTAGTTCTTTTACCCCATGGGAACATTGTATGTCACTGCTAAAAAGCTTTAGAATAAACCGTAGGAGATGGTATAAATAGACTTAGTGATGCTACTAGGTCAGTCAAAAATAACTCTTTCAAAGGTGGCTGGACAGTGCCACATCTCTATACATCTTGCTTGCTTTTTTGGTCTTATTTATTGCTCATTTCAAAATGCATCTATTTGTCCTGTGAGTGGATATGTTTGGCAAAGAAATTACAAGCAGCTACCACCGAGCACAGATGTTCATTGTCATCACTGATAGCAACAAATATCATCAGTCCAAAGCAAGATCACTCCTCTAAGGGGAAAGTATATTTAGCCATCATTCAAAAACCTCAGCCTGATATCCTTGATAGCTCAGTAACTCACTGTTTTGCCAGTGGGGCTGATAGAAGTTTCTTTGTTGTGATGGATGCATTTGCCATTACTCACCATACCGGTTCTCCCCTCCCCTCCAGCTGTTTTACTGTGGTACAATATCCAAAACCCATGAATCTTGCAGTATCCCAGCAGCCTTCTCAGGAACATTCCAGCTTGACAAAATTAGAGCTAATAATTCAAACAAGCTAAAACATCAAATGGAAAAGAGTCAAAGGAGACTTTTCATTAAAGGCACTGAGTATTGGGAAACCCGGGAGATAAATGGTGATCCAGTAATCATCCTTGTCAAATCTGAAAGTGTCGATGTATTTGTTGCCTCATTATCATCGAATTAATTACAGTTGTCTCTCTCTAGATATTTAGCTTGATACTAATTAGCTTGCTTATTAGCTAGATATTGGCTATTATTATCTAGATTATTAGCTGGAAATTGGCTTTTCTTGCCAAAACAATGGTGTTTTGTTTCAACACTTTCAGAAGTTTGGTGTTTGTTTTTGGTTTGTTGGTTTGTTTGTTGGGGGGGGTGTATTTTCAATATGAATTGCATGTTTTGCAAAAGGATGCTGACCTGGAAAATTAATCTCTGCTTATCCATGCAAACAGACACAACATCTCTACAAATTTCCAGTCTGCCATCTCCTTCTGAGATATTTCTCCGAACCTCTACCTAGAAGAAAAAGGGCTTTGCATCTATTTCACTAGAATCAGTATGACTAAGTATTTCAAAATGTGATGGATTCCAGTGACTATGTTTGTGATGTTGCTGCTTGTAAGCAAGGAACTGCATTGGGAAAGCCAATTTATTCCATGTAATCTAGCAGGTGGTCACAGCTCTATAGAAAAAATGAATTTCAGTGATCCAGAACTTGAGCTTCCTTATAACCAACCAACTTCCTGATAACATTTATACATACTAATTAGAAGATCAAACTGCCTTTCTAGTTTTAGCTAACTACCTCAGATTATTGTGTCTTAATGGCTCTCACCTAAAGTCAACAGCAACAGGAAAATTATTCAAGCACTGGCACAGGCTGCCCAGGGCAGAGGTGGAGTCTCCATTCCCGAAGGGATTTAAAAGATGTGTAGATGTGGCACTTGGGGACGTGGGTTAGTGGTGAATGTGGCAGTGCTGGGGAAAGGTTTGGACTCACTGATTTCAGAAGTCTTTTGCAGCCTAAACAATTCTATGTTTCTATTACCTAATAATCCACTGCATTAAATGTAACCTATCAGAACAGAAGGTCCAAGTGAAATAGAGGGTTTGGGAGTTGTTACTGCAGCTACATTAACAAATATTGTTATGGTTTACTTGGTTAGCATTGTTACATCTGATAGAGATGATGTCTGATGTATCACCTCATCAGTCATTTATTTCCAAGTGCCCATTTATGCATAGATGGAAATACTGGTATAGGAAGATTACACCTATTTTCTAAGTTCTTTTAGGAAAATAACCATAAATTCAACCAGCCTGGGTGTCTGAATAGACAGGGCAGCTTGATTTTCCCAGAAGTTGTTTTCTCTTTCTGTAATGTTATAAACACATCACTTAGGTATCTTATTTATGTTCTCATTTCAACCTGATTAATTTTCTACCTTTATCTTTGAAGGTGTCCTCATAATGAATCTGGAGTAAATAGGATGAAATCTAATATTGGATCACGTCTGCTAGTACAAGAGAGAAATTATTAAAAAACCCAATGCTGTCAGACTTTGGAGGCTAATTTATCTTTGTTTTAATGATATAAAAAACCATGTGGAGTAAAAAGCCAAAAATACAGTATTTTCTGATGAGGGAAGGTGTAGAACTTTTCACAGGTACTTATGGTTTCAACTATTTTTACACAAGAGATGCAATTAACACGTGATTATTTCTTTTTTTATTTTTTTGGTGTTTTTTTTTAGGATAAAACTGTTTTCAGTGTTTGCTTTCAGGTCTAAACACAATAAGATGTTCTTTCAAGAGAACACATATCTTTACTTGCCAGGTTCAGCTGTGAAGATTATGTTGCTGAGGCAGAATCAAAGAGGGTCACAACTGGCAAACTGCATCAAATCACTACTTAAATATGCATTCCCTCATTTGGGTTTCATTCACAATTTCTTCCTCCTCAAGTATATTTAGAGCTCTTAGAGGCTGAATCCAGTTCAACTGCACCATTGGTAGCTCCCCCACAAGCAAGAAACCATGATCCATCTTAGCAGTGTGCAGGAAAAGTGCAGAAACCTTGAAGTCTAAATTGGAAAACACCCTTTTCTTCTCAGTTTAAATGCTGTTCACTGGCAGAGAATGAGAGGGATTATCTTTTGAAGGAAGCAGCCTAAGAAACCAAAGCCACGCAGTTTGATAGAAGGGGATTGGAGGCTAAAAAATCATATTCAGAATTCCCTGTGTCTGGTTGCAAAGTCCCACCAAGGCACATATTTCTGCTTCCTGATGGCTGTCCCTTGGAAAAGGCACACACAAACACTTCTATCACTAAAACCAAGGACACAGCAATCTGTCATCCTTGAATCAGAGCACGGTGTGCAACAGGAGCCGAATAAAGACACTTGTTGGCTGTGTTGAAGTTGCATCTAAAACATGCATTAGGCATTGTCTGTTTAGAAGCAATAGTAAGACAGACACTTCTGAATCCAGATCTTTACAATAACACCTCCCATCACTTTCATCCATCTTTTAATATCTGGGGGTTTTTTTCCTTTTTTACAATAAAGTACAACTTGTAAAATAATAATAATTACCTCACAAGACAGATATGAGGCTTAATTAAATAAAGGCTGATTATCAGAAACTTGGAGCATGTGCAGAGCCTGTTTGCTACAGCTTTTCTGCTGCTAAGCTTTTGTGCAGATCAAGCCTGGGCTGTACAAGAAGTGATATGAATCATCTGTATCAAAAGAAATATGACTCATCCAAGGCAGAGCCATCCAAGACCACAAATGAGACATTATTTTGATAATGAGAGATTTATAGAGGAGACACTGGGAGAAGGATCTCCTGGTTCTTTTAACCCAGCCCCTATTCTAGGCCCCTACACAATCTCCTTAAAAATGTAATAATCTTCACTTGAACATCTTGACTGAGAAGGACTAGGCAGCAATTCATAGGAGATAGAAAGCAGATGAGCCTCAGTCATTTTTACACCTAAACTCAAACCAGACTTCATCAAGTTCCTCTGTTCTTTTACTGCTGGTCGCAAGCTGCGACTGGAAGTGGAAATGCCAAAGCATCCCAAAGATGGGCAGCATTTGTGATAGGATGAGAAGCAGATGTTGAAGAAATCTCTTAAGAGATGATCTTCTCACAGAAATATTGACCTTTTTTTGCACAATTCAAGTCCAAGACTTCAACAAACAGGTGTATGCAGCCTCCACTCCAAACAGCTGTGTGTAATATCATTTTTGTCACATCCAACAGCTCCATAGTCATTGGAAATAACCTGGAACCTCTCAAAGGGATCTGGACCAACACATAAGTCAATAACTCAAGTCAAGTCATGAGTGTACCTTGATTTTAACTGCCCAACTGAAGAGGTTAAACCTGGTCTGGTGAAATGTGTCCTTGTCTATGGCAGGGGGGTTGGAACTGGATGATCTTCCAGGTCCCTTCCCACTCAAAGCCCCATCCAGTCTGTCCTTAAACATTTCTAGGGATTGGAATGCATGTGGAGTTAAGTACAAACCAAAATCCATCCGTCTCCTGTATCACTGCCTTTCTTTGTGATATCAGATTGGATGCTGGGCCTCAGTTCTCAATACGCTTTAATTTCCATGGAACTTAATTGTCTTATTGGCCTCATCTAGATGTGAAGATAACGGCACTGAAGGTTGTCCAGCTTCTGTGGTGAGAAGGCATATGAAACTATTGTGAATCAAACATGGTCAAATAGAGAAATCCATTGCATTGTCTCATTTTAAAAAATGGAAACCAGAGGTGGGATTCATCCTTTCTCGGTGTGGTTAAAGTCTTGATGGCTTTAGTCTTACTAATGTACTTAAAGGTATACTGATTTGCACAATTTATAGTGCAATTATAACTGTTTCCTAACTGAGAGAGAAAAATAGACTCTTTCAGCAAGTCTTTCATCTCACCTACATAAAATACTTCTTTTAGGTCTATTTATCTCAGGAATTATCTGTCTTCTCCACTGCATACAAAGGAAATCCATAAGAACTTCCTTAAATTTAGGCTTTTAACCTATAGACATGTAAATTAAATCTTAGAAAAGAATTGAGGCATAATTTAACACTTTAAACCCTAACCAGAGAGCTGGCTGCAAGCACCTTCTGACAGAATATTTACAATAAGGTCTTTCTTTATGGAAAACTGCTTTTTTAAAGAAAGAAATAACAAATTTAAGAATGGATGACTTACATTTTAAGTTTTATGGGTCTACA
Organism: Myiozetetes cayanensis; assembly: GCF_022539395.1. Classification (NCBI taxonomy): domain Eukaryota; kingdom Metazoa; phylum Chordata; class Aves; order Passeriformes; family Tyrannidae; genus Myiozetetes; species Myiozetetes cayanensis. The sequence goes on along the minus strand of NW_026087411.1, from coordinate 111,184,300 downwards.
AGGAGGTAACAGAATGTAACATTTTGAATAAAGATTTTTTTTTAAGGGCAATCAAACCAAATGGATATTAAATGAGGATACTGTAAACACATTCATAAAATATTATTTCTTTCTACATATGCACTATCTTAATGGTTGCCATATACCTTAGCATTAGCATTTTTGCCTCTAACCCTTGCAAAATCTCAGCGTGTTTTATACTGATTAATCAATTAATTGTAGCTCAAACTCATTCTCTCTGGATATAAAACCACCTGATGGATTCCCTGAGGCCCAGAGTCCCTTATGGTTCGTGAACAAGTGGGTGGAAAAATTAAATCTTTTTGTTTCCTGCTTTACCCCCAAGAAGATACTTCCATAGTGCACCGCAAGGCTCAGGCTACAGTTTTTCATTTCAACTCATTTGACCTGTGGATATGTGAGACTGCTGATGGAAGGGTTCATGAAATGAAGAGTAGCTTCACACTCCAACCACGTGGGTTTAAAATAAACAGATAGTTCACTCCCCTTTATTAAAGCCAAAAGGAGTTTGGAGACAAACTTAAATTTTGCTTCTTAAGTAGCTGGAGATTATTCAACAGATTGGAACCGTTTATATCTCTGAAGCACAAAGTTCATTTCACTAACACCTGTTAAGAGCGGCACTAATCACACCTAAGTCGGTGTTATGCACCTGGACCAAACCAGCTATCCAGTTTCTGCTTGTGGATTCAGTGTAAAAGAGGTAGGAACCTCCAGACAGGGAATCATTCAGTCCTAAAGCAGGTTGCTAGCTGATTAACCAGAACTAGGAGTCTAATCTGCACACAACCAGCATGAAGAGAACTTAATCCCTTCATAAACAATCAGATACTGCCCTAATGCAAGTCTTACCCAAATTAAATCAGGCTTTTTTAGCACCAAGTCAACCAGACCACTCGTTTCGAGCCCAAATAAACATCTCCAGTAACAACCAAAACCAAATGTGAGAATTACCAACATAAACGCTCATTTCGATGAAAAAATAAATCCCCGTTTTCTAAAGGCTCTTTGGCTTAAATCAAACAACCAGCTAACCTTTGAACCAGCACTAGGAAGTTTCCATTCCAATGAGAGCTTTAGGAATCCATGCCAACAACCTACACTCCATCCCCAGTTGGCAGGAGGTTGGCAGCGATACAAAAAAACATGTTAACAATGCTGCTTTTTTTCTATATATACAGTAAACCTTATGTGTATCAACACACTTGTTTAAACAGCTTTTTGAATCTGACTCACAATCTTCATGAATACATAAAAAGTTCCAGATGTTAAAATGTCCCAGGACGTGCATTTTAACCAACTTTGTTCTGCATTTGTTGCCTGACATGCAAAGGGGGCATATTGATTAGAATTACTGGCATACTTACTGCTCCAGCTTTCCTGCTTCCTACTGAGTGGTATTTGCCATGGAATGACTCATCTTTGTGCTATTTATTCCTAGCACAGTGCTCTTGGGATGCTGGGTGCTTTGGAAATTCCCTTTTCAGCATCAGCTGGAGAGTTGAAAAGGGAAGAAAATAAAAAAGAGAGGGGGGAAAAGCAGTCTGAGACTTCACAGGTGCACTGAGGGAGAGGTTGAGAGGAGGAAGAGGAGATGGTGAGGAGAAAATGTGTTTTCCCTTCTCTGCCATTCCAGGTGCTGATCAGATCATGCCCAGGTCTGGGCTCAGCTGCAGCTCACCATTGGCATGTCCACTGCAGAGCCCTTCACATCACTGCAAAATCACTGTTTGCTTTAATTTTGTTATTAAATTTAAGACTTGGAATCCCCTGTAGCCATTTGCTTTCATTAACAGTGAGCATGTGTGCACTGCCAGAAAATCCAAGGCCTGGGAGAAACACACTGCAGAATGTTACAGCTTCAGCAAAAGCCCATTAGAAGCAAGGTATCCTGGATGATTTGCATGGGAATTATCATAAAGGCTTAGTGGAGCTTAAAATCAGATTTTGTGACTCTTTCAGACCTTGCTTGCACTGATGTTACACCAGTGGTACTTCACTGACTTCGGTTTAGCTACTTCGGAACATGAATAAATAAAGTTTAGGTTAATTTTTTTAAGTGTCCTAATCCTTTTGTTATTAAAAAGGATGAAGCACTTAGCTCCACATCCATAATGATTTGGTGGAGTCTGTGCTCCTCTGTACTTGGATTGAGATCTTAGAATGTTATCCAGATCATTTACTACAAACACCCAAAACAGCCATCACAGAAAGCAGCAGGTATTCACTCGGTGAAGTAACCCAAATGATGACATTTAGGCTGCCTGATGAGTCAGCTGACACCACCAGGATTGATGCAGAGCTCTCCAGGGACTATGAGCATGTTTTACTCTACGACTTTTCAGTGTACAGTGCACACATGATGACAAGAGTCTTCCATCCCAGACCACAAGCCAGGTGTAAAGAAATTTTCCCTCTTTTTTCCCCTGGTACCATAAATTTTGCATTCCTCCCTGCAGAACAGCCTATGCCTGGTGTTAGGAATGTAGGATAAATCCCTATTTCCTTTATTTTCCTCATTTGCCCTTGATCTCATGGTATAGAATAGATTTTAACGTGGAAGATGCCCTCTGGGCAAGTCAATCAGTGTGTTCTTCAGGGCCACGATTTTTAGCTGAACTCATCCTGTCACAGTTAGGAACTTTAGTTAGTCTGGTTTTTGGAGACCTGACCCCAAGAATAAGGCACAGCAACAGTTGACTCAGCAGAAACTTACACAACTCCAGGTATCATTCAGGGACAAACGAGAGGTGGGCAGGTAGTAGGAGTTGCACGAAATCGGCTACAACTGTGAGTGCCATCCAGGGTCAGGAGTGGGACAAAATAACCTACATTTGACCTCTGAACTCGAGCTTCTGTGGGATCAGATTAAAATTAAATGTAAGTGTGGGCTGGCACTCTCTCTAGCTCCACTGACAGTGCTGACTATTTCCCATAGTGGGATGTTTAATTCCTGGAGAGCCCACAGGCACTGCATGGTGAAAACAACACTGAGGTGCCTTTACCTCCAATTGAGTCCCAGATCTCTTTATCTCTGAATGATACTTTATGTACTTGCATGCTTGGCTTCACCTGGCACTGGGTTGTAGGCAGTGCCAAAATAAATCCATAGGATTTAGGTGTTATCCAAGCAGTGGGAATGTGGTCTCATGCTCCATGAATTTGAATTAGTGGCAACAAAAGGACAGATGAAGGACAAATAATGGAGAATGTATAGTTAATGCTTACAGATTGGAGGTGTAGAAAAGTTTGAGTAGCCCAAAGCCTTTGGTTTCCTAATATTTAGATTAGCAATCTGACCTAATGCATCTCAAACACCACAGCAGTTTATTGGGATTGGAGGCATTAACCTGGAAGCACAGGATGAATAAATTCACCTCTCCTAACTTTAACCATCAGAAAGTTAAACATCTGTCTGCACTATTTAATCAGTTCCTCTTGCAGTCAGTGAAGAAAGACAGAAACCTCTGGAAAAGGCCCACCCCAGTGTGAGATGAGCTGTGCTCTGGAGGGTCCTGTCTGCTCCCATTGACTATTGAGAGATGATCAACAGCTCAGACAACCAGCTTAGATTGGGTACCCACCGTCTAGACACACAACATTACATGAGACTAATCTACCCCCCAGATATTCAGTATCTCTTTACAAATCTCATGACTGTTGTTGCAGTAACAAATACTGATTTTTCATATTTATGCTTCCCAGAAGCAAGTTTTGATTTCTGGTGTACCTCTTTTCTCCAACAACGACTCATTGTCATTCTCCACTTCCCCTCTTTAAACACCTGTGCATGTATATGAACACACAGATTATACACATAACTAACTATATCTGCATGTGTAATGCAACAGCATTCATGTATTTTATGGCATTTGGGTTTGTTTGCTTTCCTGTGAACAGGGAAATCTGATAAAGTCTCCAAATTTCTGCACAGAATTCCAGGCATGGTATACTTTTTGTATTAACTATTTATAGAATCATGGAATGGTTTGAGTTGGAAGGGACCTTAAAGATCATCTCATTCCAACACCTCTGCCATGGGTAGAGACACCTTCCACTAGACCAGGTTGCTCAGACCATGGTAAACTGATGGAACTTATCATATTATTATTATTATTTCTATCTTCTAAAGGGTATTTTTAAGACACCTTCTCCCAGATGCTGTATTAGCTTGCCCTGGGATACTCAAGTCATGTTAACCCTTGAACTTGTGTCATCTTTTCTTCCAAATTTAGTAAGCTGAGGCTTTTAAAGTTCACACTTAAAATTAATCTCGTCTGATGAATCTTATAGATGTCTTGATCTGTATCTTGTGCTTCTGATCTGCAGACAGTGGCTGACAGATGCACAGTTGAAATAATCAGCTTTTTGCTTTATTTGAAACCAGAAGAAAAAGAAAAAAAGGAAAAAAAATTGACAGTACATACACAGTCTGTTTATATCCTAATAATATCAGATGGACTTTTTTGAAGGAAAATAAATTACCAGATAAATAGCTTGCTTGGATCCTAAACAGATTAGCCCTTCATGCCATTTAAAAGGAGAAAACTACTTTGTAACAGGAAAATTATTTTTATATCTCCTATCTCACCTGGTGCATTTCCCTTCCATTCTACTGATAATTCCAACATACTTTTTATTAAGAGCAATTCCAGACCCCATTATTGTTCTCAGCTCTGACATTCACATAGGAAATGAAAAACTGCCCTAACCTTCCTTCCTGCTCATAAAGTCCTGGAAGAGGTGGATAAGACCACAGAATCTTTTGACTTAGGGTAGATTTTTTTTTTCCTGCATTTGCATAAATCCCCCAGGCAGGTAGGAAGAGACAATATTTCAAACCCAATCCCAAATATTTCATTTGGAGCAGTTATCTCATAATTACAGAGCTCCTGCCAATTAGTAAAAATAGAAACTTGTGGAATAATTCTGTGCTGTTAAAGATGGAGGAAGGGATGGGACTGATGGGCTTTAACATGTATTATATGCAGATGTACAGTCCTGGACTAAACCAGGTAGTCCCACAGAGTGACCGGTGATTTCTTCGCCTGGAGGGGACACAGACCCTGAACACACCCATCCAAACACCTTTTCCTTGTAAAGTTTTTTTGGGGGGACAACTATTGCTGCAATGCAACGTTATAGACAATCTGAGGCACAAACTTTATTCAACCAACAAAAATTAACTGGGAATTCGGAGGGAATATAATTATCTTTGGCAGGGGATGAGTGTAAACATGCAGAGCTTCCCTGGAAGCCTGATAACTACAGGGAAAAAAATCCCTTTCCTTTAACATCACCTTTCCCAGACCATCTGCAATATCAGGCACCCCTGATGTCGTGTGGGTCCAGAATACAGTAAGGTGAAGATGGACCCCTGGGCATTCTCATCTCTTACTGGGAAACTTCCTCTGAAAACACCTCACACTCCCCATTCCCTCAACCAGCATGTGGAACTTCGTGATTCAAGGTCATTCCTACCTCATGTCTTACTCTTGAAGGTTTCTAACTGAGTAATTTGCTGTTCTGCACACGTTTTACTTGGATTTGTATTTTACAGGTGAATACAGGAAGCCGTGGTAAGGACGGCATGGGGCAGGAGGCACTGGAAGAACTTTTCCACCTCCATGATGTATTTACCATTTATGAACCAGACACGTCCTGTGGTAGCCTTCTAAATAAATGAACCTTAGGAGTTGGACTTGATGATCCCTGTGGGTCCCTTCCAGCTCAGGGTGTTCTATTACTCTAACCTCTGCAGCATTTTTTGCAAGTGAAAAATTGAGTGTGTTATTACTCACCTTAAGATCAGACCCTGTCCCTGGATATAACATCAGGGTTCACTTGGAAAAATTGATTACTGGTCTTTTGGGAAAAAATATATTTTTTTTTTTATATATATGTATATACTCACCCAGTATAAAAGGTCCACTCCATACCTTCTCAGGCTCTGAGATGAGGCAGACACTCTCCAAGCAGGGCTGTGTCTACAGCAGATTACAAGCGCAGGATGTTTCCATGTTCCATGCTGACAGCTCCAGTGCGAACTTCTTGTAGACCACTTATAAGTCTCTGGTGAGAACCTAGAGCATCTTCTAGTGCCTGAAGGGGCTCCAAGAGAGCTGGGACTTTGGACAAGGGCCTGGAATGGCTTCACAGGGACAGAGGGCAGAGTTAGATGGGATATTAGGGAGATATTCTTCCCTGTGAGGGTGGTGAGGCCCTGGCACAGGTTGTTCAGAGAAGCTGGGGCTGCCTCATCCCTGGAAGTGTTCAAGTTCAACCCATCAGGTTGGATGGGGCTTGGAGCAACCCCGTCTAATGGAAGATGTTCCTGCCCATGGCAGAGGGGTTGGAACTGGATGGCCTTTCAGATCTGTTCCAAAACCAATCATGCTATAATCTGATGACTGTGTGCTCCTATACCATGTGTACTCAAGCACATGGGCCCCAGCTTTGCATGGAGAATCAGTGGCAAAGATGAGCAAATTTAACCTTCAGTGTCACCTCAAGGGCAACCCGAATACAAATCATCAAGTGCTTCTGTATGAGATTCCTGATTTAGAAGAAGTACCATGTCACCACTGCTCAGCAGTCAAATCACTCATGTCCTGCTCCCAGAGTGTTTTAAATAAGCTGGATCTCTGGACGTAGTTGGATAAGAGATAGGGAAAGTCTGTAGTTTCTTGGATACTGAACAGTGTATGACCAAGTAGGTTCATTCCTGAAGCGGGTTGAGGTTGTTGAAGATCATATCCAGTACAAACATGTCAAGGCCAGGAGGATAAAAGACTCCTGCCCATCAGCCTTCCCTAACTGCAGAAAGTTCACCTGTGTTTCCAGCCCTGCCTGTGCTAGTGGTGTTTCTGCCCTCTAACAAACTGGCCCTGTGTGGTCATCATCAGAATTTGACGTGGTTACTTCCAAAATTTCCCTTTTTTTCCCCCATCTATATACTACTATAAATTTATTTACACAACAATAATAAAATCACATCCCTGAAGGAGATCCTGTGACACACTGGTTCTAACTTGTCTCAAATGGCAGCAGTGGGTCCTTGCTAAGAAAATTTAAGGAATATTCTGTGTTGCATCAAAAGGGCAAAAATGTGAATCAACTACTTTACAGTGGACGGCACTGAAGAAATTAAGGCCAGGCCCTGTTTCTACTGAATCAATTATAATTTTGCTCCTGATTGAAATGCAAGCTGAATCAGACTTCATAACTACTTTAATAGCCAACCCTGTGTTTTTATAATGCCTGTATTTAAATGGCTTATTCATTTAACAACATCCTTTCCCCTTCATTTATGTTACAAATAAACAGAAGTTGCTGAGCTGATGCCTAAAAAAAAAATAATAATATAAATATTTGCGACAGTAGCAACTAAAAAATAGGATTCTCCTCTGGCCCTGCATTTGTTAAGGATAAATTGGGTCCAGTAATTTTTATTGTACTCATTATAAAACAGACCACACACTAGTTTCTTTTAGAAATGTTTGATCAGGGCTTAAAATTATCAGCATGGCTCCTAGGACCTGTAGCACCTTGGGATGTACAGAGGGTTTCTACTGAAGGGTATCAGCACTTTCCCTCCTGATTTGTTAAAAAAAACCCAATTACTGGTATGATTACAAAGAGGTGGATATGGAGGTATTGTCTGCTGTAGCCTGACACCAGAAGGTGTGATATTGTCTATTTTTGCATCAAAGTCACCCAAATGAAGAATAATCTGCCCCATATGGATACTGATATGACTCGATTGTGCCATTTGGGCCAGATGCCAAGGAAGTGGGGTCTGATAGCTCCAAGCTGTCTGCTGAAGAGGATGGACTTATAACTCCTTATGTTACAAATATTTGAGTTTCCTACTGTTTGGGTCTTTTTTTTTTTTTATTATTATTTCTGATGTCCAGAAAGACTCACCAGAATGGACACAACCTGGCATATTTTTCTTCTTTCCTGTGAAGCTTTTCCAGTGTCTTTTCCACCTCTTCAAACAAAATGACAGTTGGCTAAATGCCATCCTGCTTTTTTCTTGTTTTTTAATAGACTGTGAAAGCAAAGAAAAAAAATAAAGTGGATAAAAAAAAACAAGAAAGAGTGATTAAAATGAGGACATTAAGATCTAGAATAATATAATTAAAAAGCAGTGAGAAGATTAGGAAATTACTAGGTTGGCCTGTTATTTTTTTCACATTTCATTTCAAGTTAGTAGAAAGAATGGGGGAATCAAGATGGAAAGGCCAAGAAATTCTTACAGCTGACCTTATAAGTGCTGTTCCTCAGATCCAGGCCAAACTTAACCTCTTCCTTGTGCACTGTATCATGTTGTTCCTGCAGCCTGGCAGAGCAATGAGTCAGCTGATATTGGAAAACAAGGCAAAAAGATGTTGTCTTACACAAATGTTAAATTTTGTTGTTACCACGTGAAAAATGCTGCTCCATCCATCCTACGAGATGAAAAGGGAGCCTGGTGTGATTGTGACTGGGGACACAGCCAGACCAGGCTGAGGTCACACACATACTGTTGTGTAGGTGCTTAAGGACCCTGCCAAAACAGGGTCTATAAATGCAATACATGGTTTCAAACCACAGATCACGACCAGCCTGTGGAAAACTTGCTCATGTTTCAGCCTACAGGTTTAACCAGGGAGATTTGAGGGTAGGAGGGATTCCTGTCCCTGTTTTTAGTTTTGGCAGCAGCTGCCAAAAGCTCCTGCTACAGTTTACACCTCCAGAGACCATGGGGAAGGGAAAAAACACCTCACAAATTTTCAGCTGGTGAGTGCATCAGGAAAACCTCTCCCTCTCTCACTGCCACCATTCAAACCCAGAGTTACGGTCTCTAAAACCTTTCACATGGCCTGAGAAAGGCCTGGCCAGTTCCCCTCTTTTCCCCATAACAAGAAAGAGCAGAAGAAACTTTGCAGTTTATGGACACAATAATCTCATTAAAGCTTCACCGTGGCTTCCAGAAGTTTTAATAAACCAGCTGGTTAATCACAATAATCTCCCTCCCCCCCTCCACTTTATGGAAAGATCCTGCGGTCAGGAAATATAAAACTCTCAACACGTTGACCACAGCGAGGATTACAGCCTCATGCAGTGACACTTCTCCAACTGTAGATCTTGTGTGCTGCACAAACCTCAAACAACCTCATAAACAAGTTCCAAGCAGACCTAACGCCAGGCTTGCCAAGGAGAACATCAAGAGTGATTCTGTTAATGAGGTCTGGCTGGAGCTGAAACACCTCTGCTAAGTGTGTTATTTTTAATCAAGTCATTTCCAGCAGGAACCTTTATAGGAGTGTGCACTGATTCATTCCTTAAAATTTGCACTTGAAGGCCCCAGTCTTGGGCCACTGATGTCACTGAAAACTTTAGCAGTGACGGATGGGTGTTAAAGCAGACACTCAGTGACTTAACACCCACAGACCAGACTAAAATCCATGTCCTCAGACTCTCATACCTCAGGAAAAGCTGGGAGAATGATCCAAGAGCTCACCTCTACAACAGAGAAGGAAGTTAATAACAAGTCAGAGAACTATCAAAGGACTGGAGCACTTCTGCTATGGAGATGGGCGGAGACAGTTTGGGTTGTTCAGCTGGACAGGAGAAGGTTTTGGGGAGACTTCATTGTGGCATTCCAGTACTTGAAGGGGGCTTATGAAAGAGGGAGAGAGACCTTTTACATAGAAAGATAGTGACAAGACAAGGGGGAATGGTTTCAAAACTATTGTCTATCCTAAAAGATGAGAGATTTAGATTAGATGTGAGGAAGACGTTCTTTTCTCAAAGGGTGGAGAGGCACTGGAACAGGTTTCCCAGAGAAGTCGTGGATGATCCATCCCTGGAAGTGTTCAAGGTTGGATGGGGCTTGGAGCAACCTGGTCTAGTGGAAGGTGTCCCTGCTCACAGCAGGGGGCTTGGAAATACGTGATCTTTAACGTCCCTTCCAACCAAACCCATTCTGTGATTTATGACTCTAGGAACTACCCTTGCATTCACCAGCACTGACCTGAGCTGGCCTGACATGTCACATGGCTGAGGCTCACAACAGGGGTGCTCCTGAGCATCCCAGGGGGGTCCAATCCAGCAAGGGCATTCTGATCTGAGCAGGGTGGTGAATAACAAGTGGTGTTACTTCCGATTCATAACTACTTTTATTCGAAGTGTAGCTGAAGTAAGCATTGTTTTTCACAGGAAAAAGGAATTTGAGGTTAGTGCCCTGCTCCTCTTAAAAGATTTCAGGCCCCTGTCTCCCAACAAAACCTCTTAAACCACCAGGCTACTTTAGAAAAAGAAAGAGTCTCCTTTCCTCGTGCTGGAGATAAGCCACTGTGAAAGAAGGAGTGAGGAAACGGGAGGGGGTACAATGTCCCTGTGGATAGCTATTTTGCATCCTAGAAATGCCTTTGAATCACAAACAGTGGCAAGTGTTAAATGTGGAGGCCACACTCAGAGACCCTCTGCTGCCAGTGGACATTGTGTGTTCCTCCTGAGCAACACCAGGCACTGCAATGGTGTCAGAGCAAAGTGGATGTGGTGAGCACATCTGTGACTAAAAATATTGAGAAAGGTGAGCTCCTGTCCTACCTATGAGGCCACAAAAGCTGAATCCTGCTGTGCCAGAAGTTAAATCCACTTATACAAAGAAGCACATCACAAGGAAGGAGGAAATTCTATAGTAGCACTGAGACTGCTGGGGAAGTGCAGTTCTTTATATCTGAAGACCTCGAAGTGCTTCTCAGCATAAAATAAGCAACAACATACATCTTTTTACCACTCAGCTATGTCAAATTTAGCAATCAGATGTGGCCCCTTTGTTCATTAAGTATAAAAGGCAATTCATAACATCTCCTTTGAGTCCTCTGGGTCCCTCTCAAGCACACTGAGAAACAGAGATGTACAGATGATGTTCATCCAGCCTATCTGGATACCCAGGTCAGAGTCACACAGGCCACCCCTGGAAGAAGTTCTCTCCATTCATGCAGAGAGAACCTTTGCAACTTACACAGGTGTCTCCTTTAGAGCCAAGCAAAACCTAGTGAGATTAACTTCATTCCTCAGTTCTCTATCCCCATTAGTGAATACAAAAAGTGAGGGTTAAGGCAGCTGTTCCAGCAGAGCTGAGAAAACACAGCATTTTTTCCTCATTCCCATGCCATGTCTCTACTCACTAAGCCGCAATGTTTCTCTAAAGCTTTTCTACTCCTGGAAATTTACTTTTTCTGGATAATGGTTCACAAGTAGTTGCTTAATTAAAGCCCCCATGAAGCCAGTTTTATTCCCGAATTCTGGAATAGCTATTCTGGTAAATTCTGAAGTGTCAAGAAGCCCTAAGGCATGTGAAGAGAACTGTGTGCCTGTCTCAATGAGAAGCTGTTAAAAGGAAGGTGAAAATAATAGGAAACTTGCCTGTATTGGTAAAAGGCAATGAGTGTGTTGCTGGCAGCATCATTTTAAATCATTCCGGCACACAAACAACTGAAGCTGCACAACTAGTTTGGAGGGGAAAAGAAGGATTAAATTAATTCACCTCCTTTTTTCATTCACACATGGTCTTCGAGGTTACAATTTTGTCATTATTTGAATTCACATTCCAAATAATTTCTTGGAGGCATCTCAGTCTCAGGTCTATGAGCTGTTGATTGTATATGTTTGATACATGAAAATCAAGCTGTGCTAATTAGTTTTGATTTTACATATGGTTTATGATGTGTTAGGTCTTTGCCTTGATTGAACTAATGTAGCTCTTAGAAACACATGTTACACATGAAAAAAAGTATTTTTCAAATACCTCTGCCACAAACATCCTCTAACAGTCATTGGAAATTCCTTGTTTGTACATATTTTCCTGCAGTAAACTTACAGGTTAACTATATGTAAAAAAAATTAATGCACTAGGAGTATGAACATGGCAAAATTAAGTATAGTATTTTATTTGAGCAAATAGGCCATGTTTCGTAGACTGGTCCAGCACTGTTCACTACTGGGTTCATTAATTGCATCCACTAATTTTGCAGTCCTTGTTGCTGGTACTGAGCACTTATTCATGCATATGCAGCTCCAGTAAAGCCAGTGGGATTGCTTGTGACTTTGAGGACACCAGCAGAAGGGTTGTCCCAGCTAAAACTGCAGGATAGAAAGCCCAGGCTGCATTTTGCTTACACACACCCCCTGCTCACCTCTCACATCCCTCACTCCAGAAACACGAGCATGTAGCTGATCCCCTGTGGTTCTACTGCTGCCATCCTGGTTTCTGAGAGCCCTCCTTCACACACCAGCCCCATCACACACACACTCAGCCACACTCACCTTCAGCTTCAATCATGCCCTGCTCCCTCCACTAACATGTACTCACTGAGACACTTTCACATTGGGTTACGTACCCAAGCCCTGGCACTCACATCCAGTTATGTCCAGAGCGTTACACCCACACTTAATTACAATCACACCCTCACACTCCCCATTCAGTTACACCACCAGGGCTGCCCACCCACCTCCCCCCACATTCAATTATAATCACATGTGATTAGACCTGCAATTCTGCACCTACAGTATAATCCTTCCCTGGCATTCACATCCACTTACACTCAACAGCCTTCACTGGGTGCACGTCTGCTCGTCACATTCCTGCACGCATGGAAACACCACATTCCCTCCTTCATCCTGACAGTGCAGTGAGTTTTTTGGTTTTTCTTTTCAGTGACACAAAGAGCACCCACTTCTTACTGAGGAACAGAAGGACCCACTGTTCCTGTGGAATGTTGCCACCCCAGAAAATCACCTTGGATACTTATTTTACACCTCCTGAAAAATGTCTGCTCTGGTTGGTTTTATTTCTGTACCTGGCAGCAATTTAAATCAAGGTGCCATTCTGCAAAATACTGGGTATTTGAAACAAAAGGCAGTTCCAACCCTAAAGAGATTCCAGCTATATCTATCTTTCATCTGGAGAAACTGATGGAGTTTCTTACAGAGGAATATGGTCACCTGCTCAATTCCTTATTGCATCCACGGAAGTGTTATGAAAGCAAATTCCTGGTGTTCCCTGACACGTGGCCAACCACTCACTGCTGCAGTGCCTGGCTGCCCAAGCAGTCTGCAGTCACCTAAGGTGATCTGTGTGTCTAGTTCCTCCTGCATGACTGCATGCCCATCCTGAGCTGCTGGGGATGGTGATGTGCAGGTAAAATCCTTCTCTTAGAGTCATACAAAAGGTTGTTTCAGTGACCATAGACCTGGAAGCGTTGAAGACTAGGTTGAATGGGGCCCTGAGCTACCTGGTCTAGTGAAAGGTGTCCCTGCCCATGGCAGAAGTTTGGAAACAAATGATCTCTAAGTTTCCTTCCATCCCAAACCATTCCATGATTCCATGCTTCTATGACCTTTCCCTTAAGCCCATTAGGTCTTGATGAAGATAAGACCCACCTTGGAGGCGTGTGAAGCCCACACAGATGTTAACAAGAAATTTTGGCTGCTATGGGACTGGTTTCACAGGATAAATTCAATTCCAGGAACATTAACCATACTCAAGAATATTAATAAAAGATCTGAAAGAAAAGAGGATAGAAAAAAGGTTGTGTACAGACACTTTGGAGGCACAAACAGAGCAAGCATCATCTGAACCAACCCATGTGCACCCTCATGCACAGACACTGCATTATTTTTTCCAGTATTTAAAACCCACAGTCAGTCTGAACCAGACTTAAGAGGAAGCTCTGACAATGTGAAGCAATTTCTAAAGTATGTTTTGATTTAGAAAGATAAGGCAAAGCTCTGTCTAAGAAGCAAATTTCCAATTGCATATTCCTGACATAGACTTGGACTTGGGTTTTTATTAATCAAGACAAAATCCAAACTAAATTCATTCCTAGAAGTAATAGCAGGTGGTGAGAGAAAGGAGAAAGAATAATAAAAAAAATTAAAAATAGCAAAACCAAAACCACCCAAACCTAAAAAAAACCCTGAAGAACGAGACAGAATCTATGGATAAGTGCCTGCCACCACAATAGGATACACATAGCCTGTTCAAAGATGCCTTTGCAGGGAGCCAGGCCACAAATAAAACAAGACATGTGGTGTAGGGTTGAATTGGCCACTTTTTTATTAAATAAACAATTGATCCACATCAAGTAACTCTAAATCATTTAGGAGGTCTTTGTTGATCCTGACCAGAACTAATATGTGCAGATAACCTGCACTTGGTCTTACAATTGTCATTCCCTGCACATCTTAGAGAAATCCCACTTCTGTGTATCCCAGAGGGGCAGGAGAGAAGATGAGGGAGAAGATAGGGAGGGACACAAACAGGGGGAACAATCTCTTTTCATCATCCAAACGTCTTAAACGATGTCAAAGTCTGAACGGAGGCAAACAAGAGAGGAGGGACACACCAGTCTCAGTGTGGCACCCCCGTTCCACGCCCATGCTGTGCCCATCATTGCACACAGGGAGGACTGAAACACCATGACTGCTCCTACCATAACTCTTGGCAAAGTCAGCAGAAGGAAGTGAGAAAAGTACGAGGGGTAAAATGCATCCTGCCGTTTGCTCATGGAAAGATTAAAAGGCAGATCTTTGCCACACTCCGATGACACTAGAGATGTTGTTTCTAACAGAAATTAGACTGCAATGTAAGGAAATTAGGAAGTATTCCACCACAGCATTTTCATAATCAACAAAGATCAAAAGGGCAATACAGAAAGGATATTTTGACCAAACGCCTTGCAAAAGTCATATTTGAAAGGGTGAGATTCAGGCCAGGCTGATGTGAATACTCCAGATTCACCCCTGTAATTTTTGTGGCTTCAGATAAATTATTTTGCTCCAATGTTCTTTTACAAACCAGAGACATTTTGGGCAATGTTTTTCAAAGGTGTTTTTGACTTCTTGCTCCTCCTTCTTTTACAGGACCCCATATTTTAACCACCATTTCTTTAAAAGCCGTGCTAAGTGTCACCACTCCATAGGACAGTCTTAGGCATCCTACAAAAAGAGAAAGTGCTTTGGAAAATGCAGTTTGACCCTGACATGACTGAGATAACACCTGTGAGCCTTACATAAGGCAAGGATCAGGGCCAAAAGGCAAAAATTCGGGTTCAGAAGAGTGAAAACCATGAAGGTGACAATAAGAACTACTATTGTATCACTTGCTACTAACTTGAAAAAAAAAATTGGAATGGTGTTACTGTCTAAGAGGTGTATTATGCTTTTCAGTTGGTAATCAGTCACTGTCCATTTTAATTTTTCATTAAAATATGAAAAATGCCTTCAGAGTAGTAGCTTTCTGGAGGTTTGATCCTGACAGACTAGTCCCAGCCCTGATGGTCCACAGGGATCTCAGCAAAGTTTCTGTGGCACTATTGGCATCCCAGTGCTCAGTTAACCTTCTCTTGAGAGTGTTTTTGTACATTTACGCTCAAAGTGATCCAGATCTGATGTTTTACAGTGGGTTTGTTTCCTGTGGACTAAAGGAAGGGAGAAAAATCATGCAGCACAACCTATGCAGTGATTAAAACCAAAATGATAATCAGGATAGGGCAGAGAGAGCAACTTGGCAATGAAAAATATCCCAATTCACATTTTGGGTTCACACCTCTCCAACAGCTTGTGGGAAAATAGTAATAGCAGAAACAATAAACACAGGAGCAACAAAAATGTGGGATCCCAAAGTCTGTGCCCACAGTGAGGATAAAAAATGCAAAGCCTGGGCCACCTCGCCTTTAATTTCCTAACTGCTGTTTTGTAAGGCTGTGTCATGCTTCTCAGTTCAAACACGCTTTGGCTCTTTATTATTCATGGGCCTTTTTCTCAGTCAGTGGTGTTGAATAATAAAACAGCCCAGGATCAAATGGGCCAATTCTCCACGCCTGACACCAACTGCTACTGTTCGCTGGGCTCTGCCAAGCGTTGCCTCTGATAATGAGTGGGATTTGGTTAAACAGTAAATTAATGAATAATGAAATATCCAGGTTGATCAGTTAGAGAGCACGCTTGCTTTGCCCCCGGCCAAGTGCTCGGGGCAGAAATTACTCTCAAACGGCACTTGCCTGTGTGCTGGGCTGGATAACTATTTTACAGCCTATTGCTTGACAGGATGTTGGGAAGGGGGCGAGGGGAAAGGGGGAGGTCGGGGAAGCAGAGCGGGCAGGGCAATCTCTTTATCACCCCGCACGGAGGGGAGAAGGGGCCGCTTTGGGGCTGTGCAGACCCCCCTAGAAAGGGGAGAGGGTTGCAGGGCTGAGGGAGGTCGTGATGAGGCTGGGAAAAGGGTGAGCCCCCTCTTAGCTCTCCCTATCTCTTCTGCCAACTTCGTTATTATTATATTGATGGTATTTTTTTTTTTTTTATCCTGGTCAGGATTGCCTTAACCCTGACTATCACTGGGGTTAACCCAATTTTCCCCCCGGCCCCATCACCTTTAATTCTCGCCTTGCATGAGCCCTGTCCGAGCTTGTTTCGGAGCGGGACCATCCCTCCCGGCGAGGCTTGGAGCCCAGACTAGAGAAAGAGCCTCCTGGAGCCGTATGTCAGGTGTTCTTAGCAAATAAAAGAGCCTGGGAAAGCCTGCCTGCACGGGATGGGGCATAGAAACAGAGAGGTGGGAAAAGCAGTGCGGAAAGGAGAAAACCACCCCGTACCCTTCGTTTTCTGCACTGGGAGAAATAAGTAGCTGTAAAATATTTCCTGCAGGTCAGTGACACCAGAACATATATGTACACAAACATACAGACACGATTTTTTACGGCTGGAGGAGGGGGGAAATCCCTGCTTGACTCTCACACCCGTCCTCCGGGTGTTTATTTGGGATGGTGGTGTTGCTCCACATGGGCAAGAAATCCGCTACAATTACTACATTTTATCCAGAAGGGAAACTCTCTGCAACCAACTCACCCCATTATTTTTATTTTTTTAGTGGTTACTTTTTCCAAACTTCCCAAACAAGCCCAACTTCCTAAGTCTAGGCAAGGAGGGGGGTGAGGAAAAACAACGTATACATATTAAAAATAAGGGAGTAGAAAAACAAACTGTTTCCAAAATACGAGGTCGGGGCTCAGTTGCTTTCGCTCATGTCACTCCTAAGTTAAAGTTTAAAGAAACCTGTGAAGCGTAAGGAGAAGGAGGTCCCTGCTACGCCTCGGCCATCGCCCCCGTACTCCCCCGGCAGCCGCCGGGCGCAAGAAAAAGCCTCCAGGCTCCGGCTGCGATGGCAAGATCCCGGGAAAGCAGGACTGGAGGAGTCTGACGAGAGTCCCCTTCACTTTCTCAGTCTTCCTTATTCACTTGGCCGCACTGCGTTGTTGTGTAGGGATGAACAGGCGGCTTTGGGGCAGGTTTATTCCTCGAGGAAAGGAATATCTCACATTCACCCTTTAATCTTAATAACCGAACCCAGAACTTTTCGTTTTCAAATATTTCACCTCGTTCCTTCCTGCTCTCGTTATACCAATTAAAAATGCATTTTTAAATCCATTTATTTCCGGGAAAACCAGTTACCCCAAAAAAACCGTTTTCTAGCCCCATTTGCAGTTCTTCCCCCGGCAACCGCCACCCACTTCTTATCATTACCAGTTATTGTACTGTGATTTTCTATACAGAGCTGGAAACAGGTTTCCTTTTTCCCAGCCTTAACAGGATCCACTCTGCACTGGAATAAAGCGGAGTTTATGGGTGAGCGGGGCTTATCTCGTCCCGATCGTTGCTTACAGCTTTTTGGGAAAACTGTAGCTTTCGGTTAAGTCACCGTGAGTTTTGCAGGAGCAAAAAAATACCAGGTGATGCTTTGTGCACTGAGATAAACTATTGTTAGGGCTGGTTTCATGAGGCAAAAAGATCCCCCCTGGTCCTTTGATGGATTTTTACAAGAAAAAGAAATGCCCACACGCATTTCCTTCACCCTGGCGTTTTAAACGAGTAAAACTCTGGATATAATTGCAATTGTAAACACTGCTCTTCGTAATCTCAACACTCACTAATTTATCATCTGGGAAGGACCAGTGGGTTTTATTTTAAAGGAAATGTTCCTCTGGACCTGAGGAAAGCATCCTCCTCTCGTGCTGTCAGAAGATGCGGGCGATTTCGCTGTGTATTTATCAGGACTAATAATCACCGGCACAGCACCTCCCCACGCTGGGGAGCCGTGGAGGTCCCACTGCACTCATGAGAGTGCTTGCTTTTGCTTTTAGAACACCTTGCAAATGTTAAACCTTTCTTTTCTTTCTTTCTTTTTTTTTTTTTTTTTTTTTTTTTTCTGTGTGTGGTTTTTTTGGTTATGTTTCTTGGCTTTTTTTTTTTAATATTTGTCCCATCCGTGGCCGGACGGGGGTAAAATGATTCTTGCTTCTGAAAATTTGGGTGAGAAATACATGTGCAAACACATACACTTTTTTAATTTTAGTGTTGTTTTGAGGAAGCTCCAAAGTAATTGCGGTCATTTTGTAATTGCTTGAGATTCTGAGGGTTTTTTCTTCTTCATATTAAGGAGAGAGGATAAAGACACTCTTAACTCCTAAACCCTCGGAGGTGTACTACTCCCTGCCTCAGAAAACGTTCACAGGCAGAGGGGGGGAATTTTGCTGGAAGGGAAATCGGGGTAGCCCTTCCTGTGCTGGGACATCGGGATGTGCGGGAAGCAGCAGAGCCCTGCACTGAGGAGAGAGCGCCGAGAAGGACCGGCCCCTTGCACAGGCTGGACTCTGTTGCAAGGGTTAAATTCCCAAGGCAAAAACAAGGAGCATTCTTCTTTTTCCCTTAATTCCTAAAAGCCAGTGGTGGTGTGAGAATGGAACCGACTCGAGCTACGAGCACTTGTGACACGACGTGTGACACAGTGTCCTGGTACAGCTGTGCACGGACACAGACACACGTCCAGCTACAGGGAGAAAATATGTGTGGATGCCTGTTTACCAGGGAGACAGAGAAAACAAAGGAATCCGGTGAATGTATCGGTCCTGGGGATTATTTAAGACATTTGACTAGTTTCATCATAGGGACACCAGATGTTATTTATGAGGTCTCGTATTAATGTGGGCCATATCATGCAGGTGGGGAGGGGAAGGGGGTGGGGGGGAAGCCAAAGGAGGAGTGAAAAGAAAAGATTTCACCCCAAAGGGATGAAAGACAAAACTGATGTTTATGACTGTATAAATCACGGTGAAGTTTTATAGTGGAAACTAGAACTACCTGGAGTTCTAGGAAGAGAATGGTGCAAGGCAGGAGAGGAGGAGGGAGGGAAAGTCCCTGCTGGTCATGGCTGGGAAAGCAGATGAGAACCCAGCGCGGTACTGAGCTGGGGTTCTGCTGGATTACCGCTGCTACTCGTTAGGGTTTAAGCTGAGCTGGGCAAGACGCGAGAAGAGTAGAAAGACCAAGAGGGAGAGAGGAAGGAAAAGAAGGAGAGAAAGAGAGAGAGAAAGAAAGAGAGAAAGAGAGAGAAAGAGAGAGAGAAAGAGAGAAAAAAAGAGAGAAAGAGAGAGAGAAAGAGAGAAAGAAAGAGAGAAAGAGAGAAAGAGAGAAAGAAAGAAAGAAAGAAAGAAAGAAAGAAAGAAAGAAAGAAAGAAAGAAAGAAAGAAAGAAAGAAAGAAAGAAAGAAAGAAAGAAAGAAAGAAAGAAAGAAAGAAAGAAAGAAAGAAAGAAAGAAAGAAAGAAAGAAAGAAAGAAAGAAAGAAAGAAAGAAAGAAAGAAAAGCATCAGTCTGATCTTGTCTTGTTCAAGATCGCTTGGAAAACGTAGTGAAGAGATCAGCTGTAATATTTCTACTTTCCTGCCACCTCGTTTCCAGAACCCGGTGTTCCAATGTCCGAGCCCACCGCGGGCACCGCTATGGGCAAGGCGAGGAAAGAAGGAGGAGAGGAAGGAGGAGAGCCCGGCCCGGGGCAGGCAGGACACACCGCTGCCTCCCGGAGCAGCGAACTATGTAAACATATATATAGATGTGCTTTGAATTTGCAACCTTAACACTGTCGCCTGGAGCCTGGGAAACCCGGGGTGAGCCCTTCCTCGGCTTGGCGGGTCGCGTTTTAAAGGGGGTCCTCGTTTTCCATAAGCAAGTCCTTCTGCAGAGTTACCAAAGAGCTTTGCCCGGTGCATTTGTTTTGTTTGAGTTTAGGGGTTTTTAATCCCCTTTTTACATAACTGTTGCACAGTTCTTGGACAACAGAGAAACTTCCTGGTCCCCCTCTTTTCCCCTCAAAACAACCTCCCTCCAGACTCCACTGGGAACGGCGAGGGCTATTTTGAAAGGTTTCATGCAAAACATGTGCTCTACTAAAAATAATATCATTGGTGCGATTAAAGCAAAAGCAAACAAAACCAAGTCCAAAAGCAGGGCATACCGCCTGGCTTTGGGGAATCAGCTCCAGCGCCGCTGGTATTCCCAGCCCATCGGCATCCTCGACCCCGCACCTGCCCGCAGCTGGGTCAGAGGTGTTGGGGAGGGGAGGTTTAGAGTTCCCCACTCCCCGCCCTGCAAAGCCCCGGTGAAAAGGAGGAGAGAAAACCCGGGGGAGGGGGGGGATTCCCTCTGCTCTTTTCTCGCAGCTCTGTTGCTCCCCCACCTCGTTTTCCCGCTGCTCGGACCGTGGGCACTGCTGCTCCCGTCCCCCACCCACCCGCCTCCTCCATCCCGGGCCCCACAAACTTGCTCCGGGCGTTTTTGCCATCACACCACGGAGAGAAAGTAGGTCACGGCTGAGTCCAAGCCTGGCTGAAGCCGAGGCAGCCGAGCCTCGAAAGCTTTCCCATAGAACACACTTTGGGGCCGTCGTTTGCAATGTTGTTTGGTTTAGGTTTTTTTTATTATGATGAAGATGATGATTTATTTTGGACACCTTGGGCGATCAGCTGAGCCGGCTCCTGTAGTCCAAGCTGGAAGGAGAGGGAGAAGGGAGGTAGTTTGGGAGATGGAGGTGGGGATGGATTTATTTTTTTGCTATTCCTCCATCCCCTCCTAGAGAAACATTAAGTTGCAAAAACCGATCCACCGCCTGTTAGGGCTCCTGCGCCTCTGTTTGCCCTCTCCAACCACCGCTCTCTCTAAAAACCAACAGATAAACCCCAACCCAGATGAGCCTTCGGAGCGGGTATTTAACTGAAATACTTCGCCGCACTAAAAGCGAGGCTTTAAACCGGTTTTACACCCTCAGGGTTTTTGTTTGAGCACACGTGTGTGTTTGTTTTCAGGGTGACTGTGCGCAGTGTTAAAATCGACAGTCCTTTCCAGGAAAAAAAAAAAAAGTGTTTTCTATAATACCAGTAAAAAACAATTAATTAAAAAATCCTGAGGCCTTAATCTGCTCCCCCTCCTCCTTCCCCAACCGCAGGGTAAGCCCCGAGTCACTCCGGAGTGGCTCCGGGTTCGCCCTGGGGATCCGGATCTCCCCTCAGCTCCGCGGCGATTACAAACCTAAATAAAGGCGATTTGGGAACGGAGGGGAAGGGAGGGGGGGAAGGTGGAGAAAGAAGTTTTCGTTGGAATATTTTCTTTTGCTAATTGCTGGTGCTGCAGGTGGAGACCCAAAGGTAGAAAATCCCCATCGTGAATACGAACATCTCTCGATCTCCATATAAGAGTATATATAAATATACATATATACACACACACATCCAGGTATACAGAAGTGAAATGTACAGTAACAGTAACACAGCAGTGGGGTCAAAAAAAAAGTTTGCTGATATTTCAGTCTTACAGAACATTTCCTTTTAATGGCTCAAACTTTAGAATGAAAAATATTTACTCCTAATTCAGCTGGTTAAAGCAAAATGAAACGAAAGCTCGCGTTAACATGACATGAGGTTTATTATAGGTCTGCTTAGAATGAGGAGGTAAGAGTGGGAAAAAATATGGACACTTTTGAGTCAGACAGAAATAAAATACCAACATTTCTGAGAAGCAATATTTATTGTCTTTTTTGTCTTTTTTTTTTTTTTTTTTTTTTTTTTTTTTTTAATGTAGAGACATGTCTTGAATTTTCCCAAAGCCTAGACCGGGAAAATAAAGACTTCTTGGCGTTATAAGTAAATCCGTCTGCAGAATCAAAGCAGCACCAACATTCAAAAAAACTGAAGAGGAAAATACAACAAAACACAACAATCTCTTTTTTTTATTCTTATTCTTATTATTTATGTAAATCAGGTCATCACTGGACAAGAAACCAATTTCTACCCATTACCATAACAGCTTGTCTATAAAGAACAGAAAAGATTCAGATAGGATACTATCTAGTCAAGCGGGATATTTTTTTTGTTGGTTTTATTTTTTCTTTCTTTTTTGTTTGTTTTTTTTTTTAATATACTTTTTGTTTTTAAATTCCCCCACCCATTCACAGAGGTATAGAGTCACAGATAAATAACCCAAAAACTACTTGCTCGCCATATTTACACATTCCCGTTAAATTAAGCATAAATAAATATATACAAACTCAATACTGAATGCCTCTCCGCATTTCTTCTCAGGAAGAGTCAATAAACTGATATTTCTCACTGCATGGTCAGATTTTTCAAGAAGAAGAGGTGAAAGGGATCGTTTGGGGCATAAAAGGAGACTTTTTTATTATTTTTTCTTTCATCTTTCCAGTTTCTCATTCGCTTTTTCAGAGCTTTGCATTTGTTCGGGGCTTTTTTTGTTGTTTTTTTCCTTTATTTCTCGCTGGCACAGTGTTTCGTCTCTCGAAATGTTCAGGCGTTTACCAGTGTGTTTGGGGATGTTTTCTTTTATTTTTTTTTCCCTTTGTATAAGAAAATATACTATTTGTAAAAAGCCTACGGTCTCTCTCACACAGGGAAGCCGGAGGGGAGGGGGAGGTTGGCCTGATCGATCTGGCAACGCTTACGGCAGCTGAAACAAGCACCAAATTCTCCGAGAAACGCATTAAAACAGAGCCGGACAGGTTTGTGTGATAAACC
This sequence comes from Myiozetetes cayanensis, assembly GCF_022539395.1. Taxonomy (NCBI): domain Eukaryota; kingdom Metazoa; phylum Chordata; class Aves; order Passeriformes; family Tyrannidae; genus Myiozetetes; species Myiozetetes cayanensis. The sequence continues at coordinate 111,161,368 of NW_026087411.1, read as the reverse complement.
GGTCAGAAAGAGATGAGCAGGGAAAGGGAATAAGCCCTTTGGGCACAGCTGAAGGTCTTAAAATCATCCTTCCCCCCCTCCTTCCCGGCCCCAAATGCAAATTTGGGGATTTGGGGAGAGGTCGGTCTGGGATGCAACGGGACTTTAAACAGCTTCTCACAGAGAATTTCTATTAGGTGGGACAAGACACGACCCGATTTTAAAGAAATCATCGGGTTGTAAAAGGATTCCCATAAAATTGACTTCTTGTTTCCTTCACATCTTGTGTGAATAACAACCAGGAAAAAAAAAAAAAAAAAAGGTCAGAGAGCGTACAAAAACAAAGATCTTTCCAACGGCAAATAGAGAATTGTTATTAAAAAAAAAAAAAATCGAGACTGAGAATGAAATAAAATTTACAGCAACCCACCTGTTTGGTTTGAAAACAAACTTTTCACGGTCTCTCCTCAAACTTTTCCCTTGAGTTACAAAGCAAAGCTGCCGTGTTAATCCTCCTGTTTATTGATTTATGATCCCGAGGAAACCAAATCTTTTAATAACTCAATTATCAGATAAACGTCTGAGGTGCTCCGCCAACACAAGTAGTTGGGCTGGGAAAGTGGAGGGGAGCAGGAAAATGCCTTCCAGAGAGAGGCTGAGTTTAGTTTCGGGGGGACATCTCTCTCAGCATTGACAGGAGCCACCAGGCAATGGACATTTCCCTCTGGGAACGGCCCTAAGCCAGAGGGAAAACAGAGATACGTGCTTCTATGCCATGTTTTCTCCCTGTTTGCATTTCAATCACAAACCTCATGCATTTTGTCTCCATACTTTGGGGAGCAAATGGGGGACATCCCACTGCAACCAGTGGGAATCTGGCTTTATTTTGCCTGAGTGATGCACAGCCTGACACATCCAGTCTGTCTCTTCCAGGTAGAAGGCACGAGAGACAGACTGGAACTCTTCCCTCAACCTGCTCAAGGTTTAGGTCCTGATCCAGGTGACCAAACCTGTGCCTAGGGGAGATTTCAGCAGCAGCAGGATGAGGCCCTCACACATATGAGCAGGTCTTTCCCCAAGAAGTTCCAAAGGTTCCCTCTCCTCATTAACTCACAGTGGTGGTGGGATACTGCCTTCTGCAGTCAAAAGGAGCATTCCCAATATTTCTCCCAAAGACAAGGAAAGACCATCCCAACATTCCCCCAGAGCCTTCAGCAGGAAGCTCTGGGGTGGCAAGGAGCAGGTCCCCATGGCCCTGTGTGTGTAGCTGGGGAGGTGGAAGACTGAGAGCCAACTTGGGGGTTCCCCACTACCAAAAGCCCTACTGGGTAATGCTGGAGGGCTGGACCCAAAAAAAACCTGTTTGCAGAGGACAGACAAAGCAACATCCAGCACTTTGTGCTCTGCTTCAATAAACAGGATATTCTCATCAGGCAGAGGAGGAAGATGTGCTTTGGGGTGGTGCCATTCGTTCCTCCCCAGATGCACTCACACCTCCTCTCCCTGTCCCACACATCACTGCTGGGACATGCCCTGCACTGGAGCCTGGATTGTCCTTTCCTAGAGGTCTGATGAAATTGGAGATAGTTGGCAAGGGGTAGGTTTTTGGAGGACTGGGAGCTGCCTGTGGGTTGCTTTTTAGTCTGTGAGTCCCCAACCTGCTGGTGGGGGGGTCCATGAGGATTGACCATCACACCTCCTCTGGTGACATCCTCAGGGCTATGCCAATCCCTGCCACAACCAAACCCACGGGCAGGGACATGCCAAGGTCTAAGGCTACCTGCAACTCATCCCAACAGCCCATGGAGAAGGCTGCCTGCCTCAGTTCCCTCTTTTTCTCACAGGAGATCCCCTACAACGCTCTGCCCCAGAAGAACTAGAGGTCCATGAGTGAGGAGCAGCTCCACAGAGGTCAGCACTCCTTGGAGCTGGATGATTCCTGGGTTTCTACTGCCACACACATGCCCAAATCACAAATAGAGAACAAGAGCTGAGACCTTGCTGCACAAAGACCTGAAAAGCAGAGCAGGCCCTCAAGTGAAACTGTGTCTCAGGGAGCTAAGGACACTAAAGGTGACAAGAGGATTGTTTGCTTTATGTTTTAAGAAAATTTTGTTGAGGGATGTTGAGAGTATTGCTGAATTGTTTCTCCCCCATAATCCACTTTGGAAAGTATCTAGAAATTAAAGCAAGGCTAAGGCTTCTCTTTTGTTTCTCTCTCTCTCTCTTTTTGAGTTCAGGTGGGCCTGCTTGGGGTGGTGGGATTGAGTCCTGCAGCTTTAACAGGGATCCTGGGGGGAGGCCTGACCCCACTGGAGTTTTGCCAGTGACTCCAGGAGGTTTTACCCACACCCAGTAACTGTTCTGACATAAGCAAAAAGATGTGTTAGTGCACGAACCCTACCCCACTGAGAAACACATGCAAGTACCCGAGACGGCAGAATCCAAACAGAAATTCACATCCTTTACACCTCAGAGTTATTTTTACCAGAGGAGACAAAGAAATGTATGTTAAAAAATAAAGAAATAAAATTTAAAAAAAAGAGAGGGAGGAAAGAAATAAGATTTCCCCTCCACCCTCACCAGCCCAAATCATATGCATAAGACATCCTGTCAGACACCAAACCACCAAGAAGAACATTGGAGTTAAGAAGGTTTTTTTCCCCCTTACCACACCGACTTGTTCTAAAGCAAAGAGTCACAAGACATTTAAAAAAAAAAAAAAAGCTTTCTAAGAGAAACAGATTTCCTCAGACTGAGCTCAGAAATCAGGATATTCCCTGGCAAACCCTCCCCACTCCCATCACGAGGAGCCAGCTCACATGGCAACCCTTTCCTCCCTGGGTACAAAACCCTAGTGCCAAGCAAGTGCGGTAACATTCAACACAGCTCTTATTTTCTTTGCAACAGTACACCTCGATTTCAACTTATATTTTTATCTCATTCAAATTATTCCCTTTGAGCTTCTTTAAAGAAGTGCACCTACAGAATTCAGTAACAACTGGCTTTGATTTGAAAAAGCAAAAAAAAAAAAAGAAAAAAAGTATCAGAATATCAGAATTGTGGATTTTTTTTCTCTGTACCTGATATATTGTGTAGGGATCTCTAGTCCTCTTTGAAGAAGCTCATAAGCCAAGCGGGCAAAGCTTTAGGAAACAGAAGAAAATAAAATAGTGCATACTCCTGAGAAAGAATTACATACTCATATCACTCATTTTTTGTTGTTGTTAACAGTTCTTTAAAAATGGGGGAAGATATCTCTCACACACACTAGTCAAGGAAATTAAGGACTGAAACATTGGCATAGTTAGGAATATAAAACTCCCTAGAGAAAAAGAGGAGATCTCAGAAAATTAAGAAATCAGATAGTGCTGACATTTTACCAGGCCTTACTTCCAGATTTTGCAACCCATTATAGACAAGGCATTTTACCATCAAAGACAAGTACTAAATTACAAAGGTATGTTTGCATGCATTAATATGTGTGGCTCTACACACATATTTTAGAGATATATATATGTATATATCCACATATATACATATACATATACACAAACATACACAGGATGCACACAACCCCCTAAGGAGGTGCATGTGCACATCCACAGATGCACACACAGAGGCACACACACACACCCAGACACACCTGTAAACGCTGGTCACCTAAACAGAGAGTCTGTCTAGACCAGGAAAAACAAAGCAGTTCTTAAAAAATAGAGTTGGCTAATTCAGCTGAGCTACAGTGGCTTGAAACTCCCCTTCTGGTGGCACCTAAAGTTAAGATGCTGCCATGAAAGCAGCTGGTTGATGGCTTGGTGAGGGGCCTGTGCGCTCACCTCCCTTCCTTTCCTAGTCTAGACAGAACCAGGGTGGTGAGATGAGATGGGAAGAGTTGAGGGGAATGATGGGGTTGCTCAGAAAGGAACACTCTGGAAGATCATTTTAGTCAAGGTGGAGACAGGACATTGTTGAAAACAAACAAACAAAAGAAGAGTAAAATTTAAAAAAAAATAAAAGCAAGACAGACTGTGTAGCTCAAGAAATCAAAGCACTGACACCAAAAAGGTTTCTGCGATTTCTTCCAATAAGTTATTAATTTCTTTCCTTTATTATTATTAATTCTTATTATATTCCCCTCCCCCCCCAAATCATTATTTAAAAAATGTGAAAGAACAGAAGTGGGAAAAAAAAAATCCTGGTGGTTGTCTTCACATGTTCCTGGCAAGAGACTCTGAACCACTGGTCTTGCGCCATTGTGCTCCTCTGATCTTAAATTATTGTCTTTCTTTATTATTATTTTTATTTATTATTATTATTATTATTTTTGTCCTACCTAATAGAATTCTTCCAAAGCCCAATCCAGTATCTTTAAAGCTAAAATTAAGACGGTTTTGTTTTAAAAGATTATCTCTCTCTTTTCTCCTCTTATTTATTTAACTTTTTTCTTTTCTTTCTCTCTAATTTTTTTTTCCTTTCTCTCTCTCTCTCTCTCTCTCTTTCTCTCTCATTTTCTGTGTTTCTCTTCCTTGTCTCCAGTTTTACTACCTGGTCCTTCGCCAGATGTGTGCCTGTTAGCAGTGTTGTTGTTCAAGAACATCTTGTCCATGCCTTTGAGAGCTTCAGTCAGGTAGTTTTGGAGGGCCGTGAGGGCAGCGCAGATTGCGGGGGCCCCAAAGCCGTGAGTGATGAGGCTGAAGTGAGTCAAGCAGCTCTGAATGCCCGGTTCCAAAATAGGGGTGGGCCGGCTGTTCCCAATGGGCGTCCTGTCCTGGGCCAAGAGATCTGTGAATTCTTTACAAAGTTGCCTGCAGGGAAGAGAGAAAGGCAAAGAGTGGAAGGGAGAGAGAGAAAAGTGGTCGTTAGGCTCATCCAATCATCCTCCGTTAAGAACAAGGTTGAAGGAAGGGGTAGGGTCAGGCCAAAGCTGATCCCAAGACACAAGATGGGACCTTTCTGTCACCTTCCTTTCCCAAAACTTCTTGGGGACCAGCTATGGTGGTGAGCCAGCAGCTCAGAATGATGTTCTTCAGGTGAAAGCTTTCTGCATTTGCAGGATAACACCAAGTCTGGACACAAAAATCTCTCCAGCAGCCACGAGGATTCTCCCGAAGAACTGTGAAAACCCAGCTCTGCTTGGTGGCTCTAGAAACAACCAGGATGGTTCTGCCAACCACCCACCCTCCTGGAGGCCTGACTGTGGCTCAAAGGAGCTCCCACCAGTGAATTGTTCCCAAAGCAGAGCACAACCATGCACTGAGAGCTACTGGCTGCACAGGGACTTGGTGTAGGGAAGGAGCCTCCTCTGAGGCTGCTGAGGCTGGGCCACCTCACTGAGAAAAAACAGGACTTTAGGACTCTATGATGGCTTATTCATGGCATGAGGAGCAATTCTCATTTTATTTCGGGGGGGGATGACACCCCAATTAACACATCAGAGTCGACATCTGGCTCGTGTTTATTTGCCTGCACCTTTGAAAAATCAGATTCGACTTTTCTAATGAATTCACACACACACACACTTTTCCATTGCTCTGGTCCACAAGACCGTCAAGTCAACAGGTGCCTGGGCAATGTAGAAACCCGGGGGGTTGGTGGGGTTCCCAAAGGAATAGGGTTTTTTTCAAGACAGATGTCTACCCAGGGACTGAAGGGGAAAAAAAAAGGGCCAGAATTTGAAAAAAAAAAAAAAAGAAACCCTTTAAAAAAGACATTCAGCTCTCATCCTCTGAAATTCTCTGAAATTCCCAGTGGGTTAAAGGTTTCAGAGGGTGGGGAAAGATAAAGGTCTACTTCTATGTGTATTATCCATTAAGAAAGTGCAAGAGAGGAAACTTTGAATTTGAGAGAACAAACAGTAATGAGTCCAACATTTTACATCTTCAAAGAGCAAAGCAGGGTCTGCGAGCAATTAAAGTTCTGGGACATTAATATCTTCTGACCCTGCGGAAAGGGCAATCAAATTCCAATCACGTCTAAAAAACATCTGGACAAATTTGAGCAAATGATTTTTCAACCCTCCATATATTTCTTTAAATTACACTGTCATCGGAGGCAAGGCACGTCCCAGAGCATGAAATAAATGAGAACTGTTTGGGCTGGTATTTTTCTTTCTTTTTTTCCCCCTCTTTTTCTTTTTCCAGATAGATGAAGATGTGTGAACACTCAGCACCCACTGCCGAGGACCCGAGCAAACCATGAAGCCCCCAGTGAGTAGCCTGGGAGGCACAGCCAAGTGTAAATCATCACATACAGCACACTCAGCGAGGAAGTCCCTAGGGAGAGAGATGGCTTGGAGGGGCCAAACCAAGAATCATTAGCTGTACATGGTGTTGTGCTTCTATTTTTTCCCCTTTTTTCCTCTTTTTTAAAATTTTTTTTAAATTAAATCCCATAGGAAAGACATTGCAATCTGGTGGCAGACAGACAGGTGTGTGTGAGCAGCAGGAGGGACAGACAGACATGCTGTGGAAGCAAAATATAGATTTTTTTTTTTTTTTTTGGTCCTCTTTCCTTAAAGATTTTTTTAGCTGGGAGTGGCTTAGAAATTATGTACAATAGACAGGGAACGGTCGCCTACAACCTCTATAGGGGCAGAGCCTGTTGACAGGAACCCCACTGCAAGGGGATGCAGAGGTCCGTGGGGAGATAGGAGCATCCTTCTTCCCCGCGGGGCCATTGGAATTTGGGGGCTGGAAATTCCGTCTGCTTTCTCCGAGCAGCGAGCTCAGAGGAAGGGTTTAAGGAAGGAAAGGGCAGAAGGGGGGTATTTAACTTCGCACTCACTTTGTAGCAAGCAGCATGTTTTTCCTGGAGTGGAGGTCGCTGGGGTCCGTGTGCTGTCTGTTCAGGTACTCAGAAACAGCTTTGGCTGGGAACTCCGTTTCACAGATGTACCCAAAATCCCGAGCTAAATGAACGGCCTCACCTGGAGGGAACGAGAGGGGGATTAACACCTCCGGGCACCGCCGGCCCCGGGCTGGGCTGGCTCCGACCTGCCCACCGCTCCCCTGGGAGACACCAGCTCTTTCGGGCCGTGTTTGGAAAGCTAATAGCATCCCTTCCACCTTAGGGACACGCTCCAAGCATGTGTTTTCCCTCCACGAGCCCTAATTTGGGGACAGAAGTTGACGGGACAGATTCTGAGCTGATGAAATTTGTCTTTGTTGCAATGGTTGTGCAGAACACAGGGGAAAACACACACACACACCTCACTCACACACAGAAAAAAACCTTTAAAATTAACAGGACCAAAAAACCCCAAACAAACAAACAAACAAAAAAATCCCACAAGGAAAACCTAGTGAATCCTGAAAGACTAAAGAACCCCAAAGCAGAGAAACCATCCTTATTTCAACACATCAGATCATTGTCCAAAACTTCAGAGATGTGGATATATTGTGAACACAATGTTAATTCTTTGTGGGACATTATATAAACACTTTATCCACACAGAGCACTTGCATCGTTATCACAGTTAGTGCCACATTTATAAAATTATGGAGATAACTGCATTTAGCCCGATGGCAATTTAATAATCTACATTTTTAACTGACCATCATGTAGCAGGAACTCCTCTCTGCCCAGTGGAAAGATAATAACTAATGGCAACCTTTTCTGTGAAAAAAAGTATAATTATTACTCTAACTCTAATTCTAATTGTCACTTTTCCTGCCAGCCTGGTTTCAGGTTTCTTGCCTCCAGAGGTTTGTGTCATCCAACTCCTACTGATGTACTTCATGCCACAAGAAGACAGTAGCTGCAGAAAGGAGGAAAAGAGGAGGGGAGAAAAAAAACCCCTCAGACTCTAGGGGGATTCCAGCAGATTATAGCTCAGCCCCTCTAGAATAAAGCATTAAACCCTTTAAAGCATCGCCTGAGGGACGAGGGGTAAGATTTCCAAACCGCAAAACAGGTATGTCTAATAACTCCAGGACCAAATTATTTTCAGCTATCAGGAGTTGCTTTCCAACGTCATCTCCTGGTTCCCAGTGCTTCTCGCTAATGATCAAACCGGTTAATGAAGGCGAGAGCACCCGGGAGAGCCTGGAAGTGGGATCCCCGCACCGAGAAGAGTCCTCCCGGGCAGCGTTAGGGCAACAGAGGCTGGGACCGACCGGACCATTCCTGCTCCTGGCGATACAGGAGCAGCGAAAGCCTGGCTGATGGCGGGGGAGGGGAGGGGGAATCAAACTCCGTCAGGTGCAGCTTATTCCAAAGGGAGGGATTTCCCTGGAGGTAAACTGTTGATTTGTGAGGGAATAGGGAGAGCACGGGAATGTACACCTTGCTGCACTGCACTCGGCACAGAGTTCAGCGTCACTACACAACCCCGCCGGCTTCTGAACCTCACGCGACCCTCGGAGAGCGGCTGTGAATTGGGGTTTCACACACACAGCGGGGGTGAAGCCGCGCTAAGCCGGGCGCCCCAGGGCACTTGTCACCCCGGAAATGCTTCACATCTCCTATAGCGAGACCCTCTACATCCTACATCCGTAACCTACACTGTGCCTTGCTCGGCATCACCTACACGCGGGTACCAGGAGGAGCTCCCGCCTCTCAGCCCCCGTGTTTCTGCGAGCCTGCCTTCAGCTCTGTAAGAGGTCTTATCGCTCCCGAAACTCAATTAAAGAGTTGAAAAGTTAGTATCTAGCACAAATATTTATAAACGCCTATATGCAGGAGAGATAAGTGGATTATTTATACGCCTCTCAGTGTGTATGTGCAGCGCAGATACGTAGAATTCATAATTGCATCCATACTATTCCGGATAGGGTTTTTTTGGAGAAGGTCCAACTTCTCTTAGCATAAACACGCACATATCCTAAACTTATTAGTGGCTCTAAATTTTCCTTCTCGGTACAGTAACAACAAATCAAAGAAACACTTCTGGCCACCAAAATGCCATCAGTTGACTTGAAATGAATTGAAACTTCAGTTTCCCCTTTCCTCTTTCCTTCCTCGGGAATAGTCTCTCATAGTTGGTTCAGCTGCAGCCACCTTAAGGGAAACCGAGCTCTGCGAGTCTTAAATTGCTCTGATTTCTTAAAAAAAATAAAAATAAAAATTAAAAAAAGTAATTTTGTATTATTTTTTCCTGTTGAGCATCTTGTAGTGGCCATAAATCAGCTCGGGAGGAGCGAATTAGCTGGAGGATGGAGTAAACGTGGAGTCAGAGGGCACGGATTGGAAATTAATAGCAAGGAGGAATGGGACTGCCCTGCAGAATTACACACACACACACACACATGTACACACATAGACACACTCCCTCATTCTTGCCACCTAGACAGATCAAGTGACCGAGACCAGCCAGTGACTTCATTTTTGGGAATGGGATCCTTCACCGTGCCAGTGTGTCTCCTAGCCCCCCCTGAGTTCCACCTCTGCAAGGTTTTCCCACCTGATCCCCAAAGTTGGTGATGTTTTTTCTTTTTGATTTTGGGTGTTGTTTTTTTGTTTTTTGTTTTTTTTTTTTTGGTTGGTAAAATGTCAGACAGGAGTTCAGAGCAGGCAGGGGTGTGAAGGGAGCTGCAACCCTCGGCTTACCTTCCACCAGGGAGGTGAGTAAAGTGACATTTGCGGCCTTACGCCTGCCGGCTGGTAAATTCAAACCGATTTTTTCTAGCCTTTCTCGCAAAGATCTCCCCCCGTTTTTCGATTTGGCTCTAGAATTGCAAAGAAATTAACATCGTGATTAACCCCGCAGTGTTCCTGGAAGAAACGTTTAGTCTGTGCAGTCAGCGGAGCCTGGGAGGGTTTTCACTCGACGTTAAGGACTTTGGGGGTGTTGGTTTCTGCTCGGCTTTGCTGAGATTTGCCTAATTTCTCCCAGGGGTAGAGGTGGGGATGAACCCACTTTTCTCCCTGTTTTATCCAGGGAAATCAAATAATGCCAAACAGCAATAATTAATAGAAAGATTCCGATCTAGAGAGAAATTAGTTCCCATTGTATGACACCAACTTGAATTAAGATGGAGCAAAGGGATGGGCAGAAAGGTAGAGGAGGATTCAATCCTCTGTTATTCCAGTAAAGTGACGGAACGGGAAGAGGGAATAAAAAATAATTTTAAAAAAAAAATCTGAAAGGCTCAAAGGGAGAATGTGTGCGCCTGTGGATAAATAGAAGAGGAGGAAAATATTTATTAAACCATTTCGCGCGCGCTTGTGTGTGTTCTTATGCGGGAAGGCAATGCTGAGAGGAAGAGCTCACCTGAGGCAGGGGGCGTTATACAGAGGGAATAGAGGGAATAGATTGCCTGGGGAAAGATTTGAGTATCTGTCGGAGGTTACTGATAAGGGCAATAAAAGGATGAGTGAGCTATAGGTGAGAAATACAGAGCTATTGTTCGAACGCCCATACATATGTAAAGCCCCAGGGATGAAATCTTGCCACCTGCGAAGTCAGGGAGAGTTTTGGCACCTAACAGCGGAGTCTATCCCAACTATCTCTTAGTTCTTTACTTAAAATTTGTTTAAGAATTAGCAGTCACACTTAGCAAAAGGAAACCAGAAACTACAGAGAAGCCAGAGTGGCATCCCACTATTTTATACCAGAGTAAATCGGACTGGATGGCAGAATTGCAAGAGAGCAGCTTTTTATATTTCATCTGCTCTGAACCAAAAGCTTGTCTAAAATTTAGATTCAAGATAGGAACTGAAGTCAGCAGCAGCCAATGATTACGGCTTGGGCCACCTCCAGAAATCCACTGAAGTTCAATAATAATGTTTCTTTACCTTGATAATTGTATTTTCTACAGGGTATCTCTCAGATGTTCTCCCTGCTCCATTTGTGGTTGTGCAGAAGGAGCAGGAAGGTTTAGCATCTGTAAGTAAAAGTCTCTGCTGCTCTCACTGGCAAGGCTCGCAGCTGAACAATGATTACAGACATTCACGTGGAACTGCATCTATTTTAGGAGAGCCTGATTCTCGTGTGTGTGTTTGGGGGACTGACTGCACGGAGCAGAACTTTCCCTCTCATCTCCAGACATGGAACCAGAGACCCTGATGCCATCAGGGGGTGATAAGGGGAGAACCCCAAACATCAACTTCATTTTAAACCGCCTTAGAGTCATCACATCCCAGCTGTGGCTACAGGAGTTGTCAAGATATTTTCTCCTCTAAGATTAGCAACTTTTAAACATGATCCGAAATTTATTCACTGTCAATTTGTATGCATTTGTTCCTGTCTAAAGTCTGTTCCTGTCTAAAAGTCCTGCTTTCCTTACCAGTCTGGTGTCTACCTCTCCCATAGAAAATGAAGTCTTATATCCTGTCAGCCTGAGTGGGTGAACTGGTACCTTATACTGGTACCTCATGACTTCCTTTGGCTCACCTTTCTAACAGACAAGTCATAATGACAATTCACAGTCCCTCAATCACTGCCAAGAAGAAAAAAGCCTTTCTCCCTCTTAGTTAACGACCTCAGAGCTTAAACTCTTGTTTCTTTTAGATAAAACCACAATCTCCCACTTGATATGATCGAGTAAGACCTCCCCATTTTCCTCAGTACCAATATTGCCAAATATTTTGAGGTCTTCAGTAAAATCCACCAGGATTTTAGTGGTAATTTGCACAAATATTAAACAGCAAGGGCCTTGAGCCCAACTGTGAGTGATTCCTCCAGCAACCTCCTCTGCATGAAGCACTAAGTTTCTGACTTTCAGAGCTACCTGTTGATGACTTCTTTAGTCAAGTACTTCCCTACCTTACCTTGCCTATTAGTTCCCTGCCAATTTCAGTAATGTCTTGTGTGACACCAGGTCTCATGGCTGACATAATTGTCTGATTGTTATTGCCATATAGAGAAAGCCTCGTGGATTTATCCAGGAAATCCTTAGAAATACATCAAGTCCTAAAAAACTTCCAGTTCACCCTGAATCACACCCCGTCTGGCATTTTATATTGCCCACTTTCTAAGAGAGAAATGTGAGGAGGAGAAAAGACAGAAATTCTGTTCATGTACAAGAGGAAAAACCTTCCTTGTCTCAGCTCCTTCATTTGTGACTAAACAGGGCCAAATCTTTCTCTGCTCTCCAAACATTCATCTCAGTGTCTGAACACTGAATATTTTCACTTTATCCATAAAGTTACACACACAGGCTATGACAATGAAGCCAATGCATATTTTCAATCATCTTTACTGTTGACCAAGCATTTCTGGTCCGCGCAGGGAGCCCCACACGTGGTCATCGTCACGCCTCTTACCTTCTAAGGACTCCTCCTAGCAGGGATGCGTTCAGACACTCTGGAGGGGAAAGTCGCCTCTGAACTTCTCCCACAGTTACTTTGTACTTTGAAGTTGAACTAAGCAAAGACAAGCGGCCGGGGACAGAGCAAAACACCTCGCCGGTGTTGACTGAAATTCCACCCAGGAAGCCATCTTTATTCATCATCAAAGAAGTAACAGATTTTGGAGGAACCGGAACTGGAGAAAGAAAAGGGGAGGAGGGGAGAGAGAAATCATCACGCCACGAAGGAGCACGGGGATAACCACAGTCTCTCTCACATGCACAGAACAGCAAAATGAAAGGGAATTTTGAATCTCTGGCTACCTCCAGCAACCTAAAGGGTGCTGCTCCCCCAACCTCTAGGAAACTGCTCCATGAATGATGGATGGAGAGAAGGGTGGTACAGTACAGCCTCTATGCAGGGTTTAATCATTGGGAAATAAAATACATATTGGCAAGCACCTGGCAACTTTCGGGTTTGAGCCTGTGTCTCACCCAGAGCCCCCCGATGCCTTTTGTACAACGGACAGCGCCTTTCTGGAGGGGAAAAAAAGAGGAAAATTTACTTTTTTTTGGCTAATGTTTCCATTACTGCTAAGCTGAGCCAGGAGTAAATTCAGCACACGAAGGGAGTTGCTGTCTTAAGTAAGTATCAAGGCTGGAGGATACAGCAACGAGAAGACAGCTCTGTTATTGCTTTGTGTTTTTATTAAGTCTGGTTTATGAAATAAAATGAGTCTTTTCCTTCAGAAAAAAATGAACACCAGGAAAAAAAAAGTCTGCTCCTACCATGGTGTTCTCCACTCTGATCATATTGTGCTGTCCGTAAATTACTGGGAACTCTCCCGCCCCTAAATAAAGCTGGTTTTGTTACTGTAACACATATTTAAAGGTAGTTGTACGGAAAAATAAAAAAAAGAACGATAAAGTGAAGCTAAACAAAATAAAACCATGTTGCTCTGACTAAGATAAAACGAAATATTTCTTTTCTCTGAGAAACCAGTGAGGTTATTTTAAGAGTAACCAAGGGGATTATAATGAACAAATTCCTATAATAGCAACCAGACACACTCAGAAATAAACAAACAAAAAAAAATTGGCTAAACTAAAACCGAGAGCAATTCCCCCGTGACATGAATTTTGTTTACAAATGAACTTAAATAGCTCTCTCATAATTGTGTGTAACTGTTATGATTTACAGCAGGTGCTCTAATCAATCACCCAATCACTTTAATTTATAGGGAGCCTCGCTGCATTTTCCCAGTTGTTTCATTTCTGCAAGTAATTGATAACAAACCGTACTTAAGGTATGTTTTATGCAGGAGTTAATAAGAGCTGACAGCTGCTACTGCTGCTTCCTCTTGGATTCACGGCAACACACGTTTCCTTATAGAAAATATACCCCAAAATTGAGGGTTTTGCTGGTGGCAGAGCCCTGGCAGTCCAGCGGGCATGTTTCAGAGGAGAAGACTAATTGATTACACACCCTCTTCGAGCAGATACTACTTCACAATCTCCCGTTTCCACTCAATCAATTGCAAAACCAATTCGGCAAATAATAGGGTTCTATTATGCACATATGCCAGCTATTTAGGTACTTATAATACATGTCAGTTAAGTCATAAAAGCCCTGTTTATTTGCAACATATCTGGAGAATCAAACCATTAGAGTTGAGCGGATATTTAAGTCGTCTGGAGCTGCTAAACAATAAGATCGGGTATCCTAATATATTACCAAGTGCTAACTACTGGGCAATTGCCAATTTTATAACCTCAGTGTATGGAATAGACACAACCGTGTTTCACTGTTTTTATTACAGATCATTTCCTACTGCCAGACCAGATCCCCACAATAAAAGCTCTATAACAGCTAAAAACCAAAAGGCATGTCGATTTTAGATATACATATTGCTTCTTATGCCTTGTATATAGTCTCCAGTATAAACAAATTATTTTGAGTGGCTTGACTTCAGGGAATCGGAAAGTGAAATGGATTCCTATTTCTCTATTATTTTTACTTAGGCACTTTATGCAGCTCATAAAGGCGGTTTCAAATAGTTTGAGAACGGCTCAGAAACAGTTATAAAAGAGTTAGAGGCCCGCTCCTACTTTCGTTGCTATTAATAGGATTTTTTTTTTTTTTTTTTTTTTGCCATTGATTCTATACAGGAAGACTTTTTTTTGTCTATCAGGGGTAGTACAGCAGAGCAAAAAAATCACATATATTTTCCCCCATTATACATAAATATATCACTTATTTCATACACCACGTTCTATTTGAGTGAAGTTAAAAAAATATATAAATTAAAAAAAGAAAAACAGCTTAAAGCAGTGCCACCAGACAGATTTTCATGACTGGCATTTTTTTTCTTGGGACAAACACACGGGCTCAGTGCTTCGAGTACACCTTTACCGTGGCTATATTTAGTGACCAGTTTATCAGGTCACTGTCCAGTGAACTGAGAAATTAAACAAGAGGCAGCAATTCCACGAACATCTGATCTTAGTCCAAACTCACTAAAGAGAGAAGGACCCGTGCAATGCTTAAATGCACCTCAGCCCACTCGCCTTGGCCTTTCGGAGCACTCATTACATTAGTTAACCTTTGAAATATGGATTTTAACGTGCTCGGTATTTTTTTTTCCCTTGCAAATTGCTTTTGGGAAGCAGGCTGGCTCCCTTCTCTGCTATGCTGGGAGCTCCTCAGCTTTTCTTCCTACCACTGTTTCCCTGAAAAGGACCGCAGGAACATACCCACCAACTGGAGCCTGATAACTCTGAACCCATTTCCGAGGCTTACCAGGCGGTGTAAGCATATCTATTGCGATTTCATAGCTTCAGAGAGATGTATTCTATCTAGGCTCTATATCTTCTGTAAATTACCTAATGCTGCCTCAAAAAAGTGTTTGCCATGGAATGAATTATCTGTATCTATATCATATCTATATGTTTATCACGGCTAGAGCTTTTCAGATATAGCCCAGACAGCAGCAGAGATAATGGAACGTGGAGGTTTTGTGGGTGAAGAGATCCGTGTGTGCGGCTGCATGTGTCAAATCCCTGCGTGGATGTAAATAAACCCTAACGCAGGGTATATTTTTAGCCGATGTCAACTTTCCCAGTTGGCTGGGGATTGCCACAACTGCTGGAATAAAACAGAATAACACACACATATCCACGCAGCGTCCCCACCACTCCTGCTTTCACTTCATCCCATTTAGTCCTTGTTATCCCCAGCAGAAACTGTTCGATTTTCTTTCACTGCCAAACTCTATTTGCTGTGCGTATGTGAGCACTCACAAATACATAATTCCCCCTTTTATAATCCCTGACTTCTCCCTTCCTTTATATTTCTTTATTTACCTCCTTTGTCTCTCTTTTCTCCTCTCTCCTTTCCCATCCCTTTTTCTCTCTTTCCTCCCTCCTTCTTTTTTTCTTTTTTTCCCCTTTCTCCTCCTGTGGTTCCTTCCAGCCTCTTTGTCATTTCTCCCCCTTCCATTTCTCTTCAGCTTATCAATAAACCGGGAGAGCAACAGTAGCCGCTTGATTTGTTAGTAATTATAAGCATACTGTTCCTGCAAACGGGATCTCTAGATGAGTGAGATCGCTTTAAAACGACAGCAGGAAATGGTGGGGAAATGGAGCATGGCGAAACTCAGCGTGAAGCTTTCAGTTCTTTACATGTTTACAATTTTCTGTGCATACATTAAGTCTTACGGTTCTTTTTTTTTCCCCCTTTTTTTTCCTTTTTTTTTTTTTTTTTTTTTTTTTTTTTTTTGGTGGTGGTGGTTCTCTGCTGGGTTGTTTGCCAAAAACGTGTGAAAATGCGCACAAATGTGAAGGCACGAGAGGAAATGGAAATAAAAGCCATTTTATGGACACTAAATATAAAGAAATAATAGATTTATGTCGTGAAAATAGCTGAATAATAGGGGTTTAAACTATGCATATTATTGCAATAACCCCGGTGAATAATCTGATAGTCAACCAATCAATCAATCAGAGGAAATGTTTCTTATATTTCTTACTAACAAACATCACGGAAAAATTAATTACTAATCAACTGCCAAATTGCTTTCAACTTTTTTTATCTGCCTACTGAGCCTGAAGTGAGTGAGAAAGGTCTTTGTCTGGTATAACAACAGGACTTTGCTGTAACTGGTGATTTGATCTGACTCAGTGGCCAAGCCTAAAAACTCCGGAGCAGCATCTTACACGCTGGATCTAAAAGACCCGGATCTTATTTTAATTTTAATGAACAAATACGGAAAGTGTGTGTTCATCTCCCATTTCCTCCTGTCGCCCTCGTCTCCTCCTCTCCTCCCGCCCCTCTCCTCCAACCGCAGTCTCTTTCCTCTGCAAGCCGGGACTGAATTTCAAAGTGAAATGTATTCCCTCGAAATTGTTGTGCATTCAATTAAAGGGGATCCTAAGGTTCAGTGGGTAATCCAGGAATGAGCACGAAGCTGAGTGGCAGCAAAGCGCCATCTCCGATTCCCAGATCTATCACCTGAAAAACTGAGGCCAGAGTGGTTTTCAGTTAATCATTTATCCGAAACTTCAAGAGGTGGGGAGGAAAGTCGTGTTGTGTTATTTAGAGTTAAAAGCAAAAGGTTGAGACACCTTCTTTCATATGTTTCCTCAAAATAGTAGGAACAATGCTTGGAAGGAGACCACGAATTAAGGTGTTCGACTTAAAATGGCCTTTCATGCTAAATCAGGTGTGAGCGTGCAGACGATCGTTAGAAAGAGTTGAAAGTAAATAAATACATCAGATTAATTTTAAGACTCTGACTGTGCCCCAGAGTCACAAAAAATTAACTCGGGACTAGGGTCACACAAGATTTTGCAAGAGGACAACTTCTTTCACCATAAACGGTGCCAAGCAGATTTCAGATGAGCAGTTGACAAGGGAACTCTATCTTTTATGCCTGACACATGGAAAACTTTCCCTTCATTTCATCAGAAATCGAGGGAAAGGCCTCTAAAAGTGCAGCCGGTAAGCTCTGAAAGCTTAGTTATAACTGATATTAATGCTCTTGGTGATTATTATTATTATTATCATCTTGATGATTTATCTGGCTCCCTCCCTCCCACTTCCACCACCCAAATCTTAATGGAACTAGGAGTTAACGATGATTTTTTAATGTCTCGTTGCATTTTTAGGCTGTTAATGTACCGCATCCTTCTCATTATTAGTTTATTGATTGTTCATTGACCAGCCCCCTTCAAATCGTATTAACCACCCTCTGCCAGTTTAGATTAGGGGAGTTTAAAAAGCACCTTTCATTATTTCCCCGCCACCACCACTACCACCACCACGGTGGAGTTCAGGCTTGGTAGCTTAATGCTCGCTCTAATGGGGCAGCTAAGAGACGAGGGGCCACGGTCCCTGCCTATTGCATTAATAGCTCAAAGGGGGCTAATACAGAAAATTAGCCTTAAACGAGCTCTGGAGATCTCCAAATGAAAGAGCCATTTATCACGCTGGCTACCTTCACTCCACTCGTTTGCTCTCTCTACTGGGAACAACTCATTTCCTCTTAACTAAATTACTTCAGAAATGTCAAGTAAGCTCAGATAGCAAACATAACAAGAGGCTGGGTATGTGTAATCTATTGTAGGGGATCGATACGTGAGATAAATCAATAGCCGTGTATGAATCCTTATATAATTTCCTTAATAATTTGCCAAAGCTTTTGCATAGATAGATAATTCCCTCTGCAGGCCTGAAAGATCATAAACAGACACAGTCTGGATGATATAATTGAGACTCCAAGTCTTCATCATACTTCTCCCACTGCTTTGTAATTAAAGAATTTTAGACGCTGAACTAGGATTTGGTGAGGTAGACCCCCTCCAAGCCTCGACTGGCAAATATGTATCATGGGAGTGTTCCACTGCACAAAAATCAGTCAATACCTTTCTGTCTCTCTATCTATCTGTGCCATCTGCCTGCAATAACGACTCATAGAGTTTAAATAACTTATTCTTGCTTCAAAGTACATCCTCACAGCTACAAACTGCAGGGAACAAAGCGAAATTGATACTGAGCACTCTCTGTGTTACCCCTTCTCTCGTCTTGATTAAATATTGACTGCCACAAGTGTGACCTGCTATTTATTACCCATTTCTCTTCCTCCGCACCCAGGAAAATCGCTGTGCTAAAAAATACAATATTCCTTTATGCTGGAAAGTCTCTCAGAGCTCAGCATTACTTTTAAGGAAGAAAACTCTGCTGCAGTGACTTTTAAACAGTTGCAAACACATCTCAGGGTCTTTTTTAGTAACTTAATTTCCAAAGTGCACATGCCTCCTGCTCATCATGTGTAAACTCAGAGTATCTCTTCTTCTGGCTGCAAATAGGCACATGTAATCCCATATAGAAGGGAAGGGGTCTCTTTAGGCGGCAGCTGCTCGACCTGGGGCCGTTGCAATGCCCACACATAAAAAGCGCACCTAAATATATACCTAATATACATAAAAATCTATACCTGATGGATATAATCATTGACAGTCACATTCTAGTGCTACTCGCTCTCTAACTGTACCACCCAGCACAGACATGGAATGTCTCTGCTGTCCTCGTCAGCTGAAGGAGGGAGAGACACAGACATGTATGTTTAAAAAAAAAAAAAAAAAAAAAAAAAAAGAGTATTTTGGACTGTGTGTTCTGTGAAATACCAGCGCGGAACAACGTTAGAAAGGAGTCTCTCGACCACAAATCAAGCCCCAATTAATCAAATAAATCAAATACACACAAGAGACAACACCGTGTATGAGGTGTCAAGTGGGGGTGGGGAAGGGGGAGGAGAGCGAGAGGGGGAAAAAAGGTTAAAAATACAATCAGAAACCATCAGGTTACAGACCCTGAGTAGATACCCTACTAAACATTCAAACTGATCCAAAACAGCAGAAACAAGAAATTTTTTTTTTTTTACTTTTTAAAGGCAAGTAGCATTCTGTTTCTTAAAAAAAAAAAAAAAAATAAAAAAGGAAAAAAAAAAAACACAAACAAAACCAACCAAACAAAAAAAGCCCAAAAAACAATCTTCGACATTTCAACCAATAGTCATAAATGGTGCTGCCAAAGGGTCTTCAAGTTTTCATCTGACCTCCCTCAAATAACTAGACCTTGATCATGTGTGTGAAAGAAACACCTCACATGAAAATTTAAATTTTTAAAAAACCCAAACAAACAACAACAAAACAAACAACAAATACACGGAAGGACCTCGTGCTGTCTTCAACACATTTTAAATAAACACCCTCCCCGTTATTTTGCTTTACATCCTGCAAGATCATCACTATTAAACCATTTGCGAGCATTTGACAAACAACAGGGTCCTGGAGATAAGTGCTGCTGATAGTAAGCATAAGGGACAGCATTTCTAAGCCTCATCTCTGGTACTTAAAATTGAATCTAGAAATAGAAACTCCTTAGATAATTAAAGATAGCTTTCCCTCCATTTGCAGCGTGTGATCTGTTTAATGTCTATCAGCATAACACAACACTAATCGCCGAGCATCTTTCAGGGACTGTCAGAGAAATGTAAAAAAATTAAGCAGCTGCAATACGCCCAAAATGAGTTATTGTAATTACATTTAATTAGTTTAATTAGTTAATTATTTTGCTTACAGCTGTACAAGAGACTGCAAACATTTGTTAATATCACATTCCCTTTAACAGTATGGGGTGATTCTGCAGTTACACTAAATCATGGGCGCATATGTAGAAAGATGTAAAAAATGGGCATGGGGAAGGGGGGAATCTTGGAGGAAGGGGGAAGGGAGGAATCTTGGAGGAAGCAGGGAAGGGGGCCGGGGCTGCCTTTCCATGGGCATCTCTGTCTCTCCACGTTTGATTCGCCTGCGAAATGCATTTTAGCCCCAAAGGGAATCAACCACCTTCCCCCAATAAAAGCCAAGGGGTTCCCATCGAGGACTCTCGAGGTGAGGGGGGGAAAGAGGAGAGGATAGCCCGTGGAAACTGCATTCGAGCATGGGGTGTTCCATTAGAGAGCATTTGTGTCACTAAACCCTTTGAAGGACGGGGGAGGTGGGGATATAAACTTTTCGCATATCTTATCCCCTCGCTCTATCTGCTGATCCAATCAACTATCCATCTTGCTGCCATGTATTCCTGCTTCCCGGAGAAATTAATTGCCCCAGAGTCAAAATATATCATGAAGATATTGCTACACAGTAAAAGTTCGTCTAGCTTGTTGGAATAATCCATACCTTTTTTAATGACAGACTGGTCCAATAAGTTCATACCGCTGTTATTGGCATCTTCAACTGACTGTGGATATAAAAACATCACTATTCAAATTGACTGGATATTAAAGAATCGCGTACATAAATCATGTCATTCCAAACTGGAGTTCCTGTTATTTCCATTTATATTAATTCACTAGGGGAGGATGAATTTTTTTTTTTTACTATTATTATAGTTGTTATTATTATTTCCCCAAATCGACAAGGAAATGAAATTCTTACAAATTATATAGTCTTCTAATAAAACAAAAGGAGGTGTGAAGCATATGGGGTGCAATAGTGATTTTGTTATCTTATAAAACATAGATATCACATAGACTTCTTTGCATTCCATAAAGCTTTATATTTCTTCCTTTGAAAATGTGGCAATTTGGCAACATCTGCAAGATCTATTGCATGACATAAATGAACGCGATTAAGGACAACTTAAATGCTCCCTCCCCTTTCCTCCCCCTCCTCCTTCCTCTTTTTTGTTTTTTTGTTTGTTTGTTTAACCCTGCTACATCTTAATAATTCAAGGGCCATTTACTTTTTATATATCATAGTTTACATTATGGACTTTTAATTAAAGCCTGAGCCTTTCTGAGTGCAGCGCAACGCCCACATTGTACAGGGGACGAGCAGAAAGAGATTTACAGCTCCCGAGGTTGCTTCCATGTCCTGAATTAGTGGGGACGGGGAGGGAGGAGCGGGAATATACATTATCAAAAGTATGAACCATCAAATTGATCGCCTAGGAAAAACGGTCCCGATTTCTAAGCCGTGTTTTCACCCTTTCCCCCCCTTTCTTTTCAGCCTGCTGAGGAGCACACCTGTTATTATGGCATTAACTTCTTTGACAGGGAGGAGAACAAAGACGGGCACAGAGGACACAACAAATGCTGGGTTTCATTTCTCTATACGAAAGTGGGATATATAGATATATATATATATAAAAACCCCAAACAAAACAACCAAAACTACCCCTGAATCTGCGTTTGGCAGAGTAAAATCATCTCCCAAAGAGAAGAGATGTCATAAGAGCAATTTAATGCAGAATCCCGACAGGTTCCGTTTTAGGGCCAATTCTAGAGAAAGGAGGGACCTGTGGGTTTCTTGGTTTTATTATTTTATTTTTCTCATTACTGTTTAGGGTCTGGGGTTTTCAGTGTTATTGCATGTTTGGGGAGTTGTTACATATTTCCTTGATAAGGAAAACACCTTCACAGCAAAGCAATGATTTTCTTCGCTATTATTTTAACTTCATCTTTGCTACACCGAGAGGCTGAGTTTATCCGGATCCAGCCCTTATCTTCCTCTCTGTGCTCAGCGGAGACATTCCAGATGGAATATGATTTAGAAGAAAATTACATCTCCCCAAAAACGTGACGGAACAATATTTTCTATGAGAGCTTTCCTTTCATTTTCCTTGAATACACCCTCCAACGAGCACACACACACACGCAGAGGGTTGCCTTATGTGATGTGCTTGGGCATGGCTGTGTCTCTCTCTCATAATCAATAGCCTACATACCTAAAGGGCACAAAATAAAATTACAAAGTCTTCCCTCCCTTCCCTGAGCAGCTCCCGAAGAGGGATGATGAGCAAATCCTGCAGCCTGCTGGAGTGCAGCGTGGCGCACCTCGATGGCACAAAATTGGAGGTAAACATGAAACACCACCTTCCCTTTTATTTTTTTTTCCCCATCTTTCCTCCTTATCTCGCCCTATCTCTGGAGTCGATGGTTGTGCACACCCTTTATGCGTGTGCGTGCACTCCACTCGCTCCATCAGCAACGTGGGTTAGTTGTTGTAGTTAATGAGAAGACTCCTGTCTGATTTTCTATCTAATTACGCCCTCCTGCTGGGTTTTTGTACAGGATATTCGCTCAGCATGCTGGCAGTTAATAATCACAGAGAGGATCGTAAAGATTTAATTAGGACTGCATGCGGAAACGTGGAAAAACAACTCAGACTTTTAATTACTAGACTTCTTTAGTTAAAAGTGATACCAGGGGTTACTTTATAAGAGACTTGGGTGTTTTGGTGCAACTTAACTTTCCTTGTCTCTAGCTGGCACGTAGTAGCAGTGTGAGTGAGGAGGAGGAGGAGCAGAGGTGTGTGTGCAGGGAGGGGAAAGGTGATGAGTTTCCAGATATACTTGGAAAATCCGGAGGGGAAGATTCCCCTCCCTCCCCTCCTCCAATAATCTGATAGCATGGATCTTCCTAAATACTATCTATAATCATTTTATTTATCAGCTACGGAGACATCCGAGGGAAAACCTGAAAAACCCAGCCTTTGTTTTCCTTCAAAGAGTCTGAATTTCCCCCCTTCATAATTCCTTCATTGTATCATTTACTACTATAACCCTGCTTTTACCCAGCCGGTGGGGAGGGGGGAAATATCTGGGGTTGCAATGGTGGATTTTTAATTTTTTTTCAGAATCCCTATTAGATGATGCAAATTTGTTTTCAATAAGTAGGTCTTGGCTTCTCTGTTCCCTGTCTGAAGGCTGTAAATCGCAGATTGAAAATTCCTCTCGAAAGGGGCAGCAATAGCAATACAATATGTCCTGTTTACAATAACAGAGCGCTATCGTGTTACAATCACTTAATTCTAGCCCTGGACAATGGCTCACACATGGCCTGGATTTGGTGTTTATAAAATAACCACTGTTTCTTTCTGTCACGCACTCTCTTTCTCTGTCTCCTCCTCAGCCCAGCCCATCCTCATGGCACATATTTGATAAGACATGCATAAGCTAAAGCAAAGAGAAACATCTTTATCCAACTGTATATCCAGATATCGGTTCAACTTTCTGGACTATTTAAAAAGTAGTATTTGAAACCCTCCCTGGAAATTCTATCTAGTGATGGCGGATAATAAGTATATGTGGTCTAAATAAAAATCCCTGTAGCTAGAACGGATTCCTCGAATCTAGAATAAATCCGTATTGAATATCAGGATGGAAAACTGCCCAACTTCATCTGTCACTAGTGGGGGGACAAGAATAGAAAATGCTGAGCGATAGGAGCGAATTCTGGGCTGCTTTCCCTCCTGCCTGTGTTGATTTCTAGCTGAACACCTCTTCCTTCATGTGTTTCTCCCTGGGACACCCTCCTCCCCCAACCTGACACCAAACTTTCAGAAATAAAGGGTCTGTTTAATTTCCTGCTGTCTCAGGACCCCAAAATAAGGACCCCTGCTCTGCTGGTCCACAGCCTCGCCTGTCCCATCCTATCCCGGTCCCATCCATCCCATCCCATCCCATCCCACCCCCTAGGCCAGGCCAGCCCGGGCGAGCAGGTCGGGGATGGCCGCTGGTCGTCACCGCTGCGCTCGGAGACATCGTGGGGGAGGCACTTCCCGCCAGCACTGTGCCCTGCCCGCAGAAGGGATGTTTTATTGGAAAACGGATGGAAAGCTGCTTCATTTGAGGTCCTTTTTCCCTATTATTTCCGCTCTTTCTTTTCTTCCTTCTTTACGTCTTTCTCTCTTCCTTTCCCTATCTTTCCCCCTCCTTTCCTTCTCTCCTTCCTCCACCTTTTCTTCTTTTTCTTTCTCCTTTAGCCCTTTCTGCATTTTATCATTTTCTTCTCTCCCTTTTACCTCTTTCCTCTTTTCTGTTTTTCTCTCTCTCTCTATTTTTTTTTTCCTTCACAAAAGCACAACAATTACCGGCTTTTCTTCGGGGAAAGTGTAAATATCAAAGCACAAGCAGCACTTAACGCCTTTCGGCTGCAGAGAGAAAGGAGAGCGATCTCCTTCCTGCATTCACAGAGGTAAAACTCGCCTTGACTTGCAGACCAGTTTGTCTGAGCCAGGAATGCGAGACGGGACTTGCACATCGCGCCCGTGGGGGTCAGGGGCCACCCCCAGGTCTCAAAGCCACCTTGGAAACCTGCAGGAACCAGCGACCCGACGGTCACTGAGCTCGGAGGCAGAAGCAAATCCAAACAGCAAAACCTTTCTGTTCCTAAAGCATCTCGACTCAGCAAAGCTCGGGGATTTTCCCGTGAAGCCCTAAAACAAAATAAGCTACAAGCCAAAGCAATACATCCCCTGCGCTTCCCTGCCGCTGATTCCTATAATGTTCAGCACATCCTTTTTCACGGCTATTTTTTTTCTTCTCAGGCTCCTCTTTCCTCCTTTCTTTTTCCCTTTCTGTATCTTTGAAGACCGTATTTCATTCAGTGTTTCTTGTCTTTATCCCAAGACTAAATATATGTGTCATATATATATATATATGAGTTACAGAAATTCTGAAATAAAAAAAAAAAAAAACGAAAAAGAAATTGAAGGGAACCCCCAGAATCCCGGTTAGTACAGTCTAATGCAGGACCTGGCCCCTGGAGGCTTCAGCCTCGGGCTCGGGGGTCCCCACGGGCTGTGCATACCCAGCTCCAGCAAGGTGCAAACCAGCCCAGCACCGAAGCTGTTAAAGCCCTTTCTGCTTTTAGGAAATAACACGTGATGATGAGTTTCGCGTGGGATGGAAGAAAGCTGGGAAATACTGTGCTTTGAGCCCGGCGAAACTCTTTTGTAACCCAAAGGAGGGAATAAAACTATTTAAAATCGATGCTACCCTACCAACTACACTTAAAAAATAAGGAGGGAGTGGGGAGGTGGACACAGGACTTGTTTCTGATTACAAGTTATTGCTTTTGGTTTGGGTTTTGTTTATATTTTGCCTCCCTCCCGGATGAAAAATGTAGTAATTCGACAGTTTCATCAAAATCCCTGAACGACAGGAAATTGGTTGGGGGGTGGAGTGGGGTGGAAGCTGAGATTGCATGGGAAATAACTGGAATTTGAAAAGCCTTGAACTCTGCCAGCTTTTGAAACACGTGGAATATTTGGAGCAGCATGTCTGCCTTCCCAATGCACTCTCCTGGCTTGCCATGTAGGGGAGGGTTTATAAAGCACAGCCTGTGCGTGACAGCAAGGAAATAAATTCTCTTATAAACAAAATATAAAAAAAAATAGAGGGAGAGGGAGGGGGAGTATCACAGTTATAATCCCAGAAAGGAAAAAAAAAAAAAAAAGAATGGCAACCCACAGCAATATCGCTGGAAATCCCTCACTGATCATTCCCAGCCCAGGCATGGGGGCTCCAGCTGCAATTGCCCAGGAGAAAGGAACGCGGTGCCTTACCTGGACCTCCTCCATCCCTGGGTGTCCGATGCCATGCAGAGAAAGGCTGTCCCCCATGCCGGAGTCAAGGCCATGGTGAGCTGAGTGCAGGAGGACATCTGGCCTCCTTACTGAGTGGTAGTCCCGCCTGGGGTCCAGTCCCGAGAGCTGGGGCAGGGCGGCCCGAGGCTGTGGCAGCAGTGACCCGGTTTCTGATCCCACCTCTTGCCTCTGCCTCTGTCCCCAGGGGTGCTGCTGGGGCTGATGCAAGGGGTTTAGGGAGTAGGGGTCATTGACATGGGAGTAAGGGTCCTGGCTTTGGTGGTAAGGAAGAGGCTGGTAGGGGGGTGGGAAATAAGGCGGCTGGAAATCCGAGGATGGGGTGTGAGAGAGCGGAGGAGCGCTGGAGTAGGGTCCCTGCGAGACGGATCCCAGCTGGGACAGCCTGGAACTGTGGCTGGGCACTCCATCATGCCGGTCCTACAAGCGGAATGACATAAAAACAACAACAAAAAAGAAGACCTTTTAAAAAAAAAGAAAAAGTAAAAAGAGCACAAACCACCCCAAAATAAAATAAAATAAAATAAAACTGTAAACAGTTGGAAACTGGGGTTCAGATGTGCCCCTTTCCCCCACCACGGATTAGAAATGTTACAGTGTTTAGTCCCCACATTGTGTCTATTCCCACCATCAAGAAGGGGGAAGGGGGCGGGGGGTGTGAAGGAGAATTGCTAAATGTCATAATTAAAACTGTAGGACTAGTGCTCCATATGCATATATGATCTGCAATTTCAGTCCAGTAATATAATTCTCCCCTCACAGCCCCCCATATCAAAAAAAAAGGTAAAAAAAAAAAATATTTAAAAAAAAAAATCAAGAGCAGCGCACCACCCATCCATCCAAACAACCCACCCCTTCTCCTGCCTAAAGTTTCCAAACGTTTGTTTATTCCCACTGCTGAAGTCCTGTAACTCAAAATCACCGACCCATTTTCACGTGGGAAAGCCCAAAAAGAAAGTTGCACTTCTCGGAGGACTCCGAGACGAGAAGTTGTGCAAAACAAGGACTTGGGGGAAAAAAAAAAAAAAAAAAAAAAAGAAACCCAAAATAAAAACCACGCGGGATCTTTGCTTAAAGAGAGTCTAACCCTTAAAAAATAAATTAAAAAGAAATCAAACAAAATAAAAATGAAACATCGATATTGAACAAATCCAGTCGCTATGATTTCTGCAGCAACTTCCAGTGTCTTTTGTTTCCTTTTCCAATATTGTATTCCAGAGTATGGGGTGGGGGTTAATTGTAATGAAAAGTCTTTGGGGTGTGTGGGGGGACGGGGGTGTGTGGGGGAGTGTGTAGAGGCTTCAGAGAAAAGGTGGGAGAGGAGTTTTGTCCAACTCCCTTGCACTGAAGGTGGGATGGCTAAAGTAAACAACAAAAATATCTATTCCACAAAGTGTACCTCAAACCCCCACAAGCAATGGCACACATGGTAAAAAAAAAAAAAAAAAAAAAAAAAAAAAAAAAGTTTTTTTTCCCCCTGCTCCCCCCCAGACTCCCCTCGCTCAAATCGAGAACACACAATGCAAAAAGGGAGAAGCAGCTGCAAGCCTCCTCCAATTATTGTGCTAAATTACCAAGCCAAAGGCGTTTAAAAAGAGAGAGAGAGGGAGAGAGAGAGACAACAGATCGAGAGAGAGAGAGAGAGAACATGCAATTCTAGTACAACATGGATCCAAACTCACCATGGCGGAATAGGTGTGGACTAACATCTGGAAATAAAAAAAGTCTTGTAATAGCTAAAAATAAAATAATGGTGATAATACTAATAACTGGAGGGAAAAATATCAAGGAGATCTGCACAGGGACGTGTTGGACACAGGAGAACAGCTTGAGATATTTCGAAGTCTATCCATCAAAAAAAAAAAAAAAAAAGGTAAAAAAAAAAAAAAAAAAAAAAGACCAATGCCCCCAAAACCGAGCCTGGAAACCTCTATCTACATATATGATTTACCCCTCCCTCTCGGTTTTTTTTCCTCCTTTTTTTGTTGGTTTTTTTTGTTGCCTTTTTTTTTTTTTTTTTTTTTTTGCCTTTGAGCTCCCAAATACAATCCTCTTCAACCCAAGGCTAGGCTCAGACTGCTCCGCTACCCCTTCCTCCCTTTCCTTCTCTACACCGCCTCATAATAATTGATATTCATGACTATTAATATTACACGACTACTTTAAAGGGAGAATGCAGGACCAAATGGAGCGTGAAGCTGGCAGCCAGCTCGAGAGCTCCCCTACTATTGTAAATGACGTTCATTCAGTGGAGAATTACTAGATGTAATCAGACGAGGGGGGCTGGCAGAGGCAGAGTTTGGGGAGAGGGAGAGGGGGGAAAAAGTTTAGCAAGGAAGAGGCAGAACTTCAATTAACTCGAGCGGAGGAAGATGCGGAAAGTAGACACTGCTGAGCTGGAGCAAGGAAGTGAGATGAAGCAATGCTAGAGGCGAAGGAGAAGAAGAAAAACATATTTCCTTTTTTTCCTTTAAATTTATATTTAATTATACATTCTTAATACGAGGAATTGATTGCCTTTGGTGCTTTTTTCTTTTAGTTTGTTGTTTGTTTGTTTGTTTTTTAAACAAATAATGAAGAAAAAGAGGCTATTCTAATCCTTTTTTTTGTTGTTATTTTTAAAGACATGGAAGAAGATCTGTGCACTCACTGTAATAGATGCCTACTTAGAGCGAAGATTAAACCCTTCTGGTGTGTGTTACAGATCGTATTTATTTGCAATAGGCAAATAAGTACTTGAATCTACGTTGTTTGGCTCTTTTTTTTTTTTTTTTTTTTTTCCCCGAATCCTATTCTACAGCCCGATATGGAAAAAAAATATATATATATATATGTACATAGATCTCCCTATTTTCACCCAGATGCGAATGTATGGAGTGAATTTTAAAGGATAGTAAATTTATAGTTTTGAGGCAAAGCCAGGGGCGATATAAAACCCTTTTGATGTTGCAGGAACCCGTTCAACTGGACTGTCTGCCATTTCTGTTAAAGTTCAACTTACGTTCCTTCCTAAATAGACTCACACTTCCCAGAGCAGCCCCCCCACCCCCCGCACGCACACGCACACACACACTTTTGTTTTAAGAACAGATTCATTTTAAGTGGCTGAGACGCCTCTACCATCGTGTTGTTAATTATAAATCGGAAAGAAGAGAGGGAAACATTTCTTTAAGATAAATCTAGAGAGTTTCAGCGCTTAAAAAAAAAATCGGCAACAATTTTTTTTCCCCCCCTTAATGCTGCACGTTACAAGATGCCTCGGAGCGCACCCCCAAGTTCGGGAATACCCAGCCCGCAGCCAAATCCCCCCTAACCGCTCCCCAACTCCACTTCTCTCCCACGGCAACCTACAAACACGAGTGTCCGTCAGTTCATAGCTCCTTAAAAATCCCTCTGAAAAAGAGGGTGGAATAAAACCCCTCATCCCCGACCTCGGCAGCCGGGGAGGGGAGATGTTTTGTCGCCTGCTGCTGCGGGCAGAGACAATGGCCGGGCTGTGCCTGGGGATGGGGAGGGAAAAGCAGCGAGGGCTCCGCGGGCTGGGGACACGCGGGGACACACACATGGGGACCGACACACTCTCTCTCTCTCTCTCTCACACACACACACACACACACACACACACACACGTGTGCACGCTCTGCGTTCATTCTGCAGATGCCGGGTTTTGCCAAGGATTGTTATCCTGACGGCAGCTTTTGGGAATGGAGACATTTCTCCCGTGCGGCCGCCGGATCCCCTCCCCGCTTCCCTCCATCCCGTCCTTCCTCCGGCCGGGAACAGCCGCAGCTGTACCTTCCCCTCGGTCTCTTTCTCCGCTTTTCCCGGGAGTTTCCCCTCTGTAAGTGCCGGAGGGGAGGGATGAGGGGACGGGGCGGCCCCGACGGCGCTTCCCTGGAGGGGCTGCGGCCGCTGCCCGGTACCCTGAGCCCTGCCCGGCCCCTGCCCACCCCCTGGCCGGTCCCCGGTTCCTGCCTGGTCCCTGCCTAGCCCCTGCCCAGTACCCAGCCCCGCGCTCAGTGCCCTGTCTCTGCTCGGTACCCAGTCCCTGCACAGCCCCAGTCCTTGCCCGATCCGCGGTCCCTGCTCGATCCCCAGCCCCTGCCCAGCCCCTGTGCCCGGTTCCTGCCCAGCTCCTGCGCACTCCCTGGTCCCTGCTCAGTGCCCAGTCCCTCCCTGGCCCCTATTTGGTACCCGGTCCCTGCTCTGTCCCCGGTCCCTGCTCGATTCCCAGCCCCTGCCCAGTTCCTGTCCAGTCTCTGCCCAGTCCTTGCTCCGTCCCTGCCGGGTCCCTGCTCGACTCCTGATCTCTCCTCAGTGCCCAGTCCCTCCCCGACCCCTGTCCGGTCCCCGGTTCGTGCCCTGTCCCCGTTCCTTCCCGGCCACCTCCCCACGGAGTAACTCCCGCTCCGGAGCTGGTGGATTGCGCCCTTCTGAAAATCTCCCCCACCTCGAGATCGCTGAGCCAATGCCTTCCTCTTAATTAAAAAATAAAAACAATGGAAAAAAAAATATCATTTTGTGGACAGCCATTCCTCACTTACACACACATATTAACCCCCCCCGTTTCTGAGCAAATCCCGCACGCTGGTTTGACTTACAAGAAATACACTCCCGCAGCCCGTTTGGGAAAGATCCGGTTCAGGAAACCGTGCAAAATTAAGAAAGGTTTCGCAGTGTTTGAGCTGTGATTTTCGCCCCCCCACCACCCTTGGTTTGCTTTTTGACCTCGAAAATGAGGTCTGGATAAAGCTCCCAACTTTTCGTGCCCGCGGACTGTGCGGAGCTGCCTTTGACTGTATCGGTTCGGGTGCGTGTGCTCACATTCGTGCGAGAATGTGCGTGCCACTTAATTAATGTGAGTATATGTACACATGCACATCTTATCTATTGCTATAGAGGCACAAAAAAGTCGTAAAAAAAAATATCCGATTCTGAAAACAAGAAAAGGGAAAAAAAAAATCCACATTCAGGTTGAGCTTAGTTTGGAATTGCAAAATAAAAAAAAAAAATGAAAAAACTAAATGCATCCGGTCCCTGAATACCAGATTGTGTTTTTCTTCTATTTTCTTTTTTTCCCTCCCTTCGACATTTGTCCATATTTAATCGAATTATATCTAATTAGAGGTCTAAACAATCAAACTCTTGCCTTTAAGTTGCCTCATTCCAATCCCCAGATCATTTCTTTGATGTTTTAAACCGCATCAAACAGCTTTTCCATGAAAAAAAAAAAAAAAAAAAAGTTTAAGGCTTGGCATGCTGAATACAAATATGCAAATAAATAAGCATTTAAGCATTTACTCTTAGTTTCCCATCTCTATACTGGTGTGTGTTGGTGTATGTCTCTATTTCTGCCTAGATGTATATGTAGAGGTATATATGTATTATAAAGTCATGCCTGTATCTATATACTAGATGTATATTTAAATATACATATACTCTCTTACTCATATGCATATTATATACTCACCTCATAGATATCTTCATACTTGACATTTTCAACCAGTTTCCAGAGCATGATGGCAGGCTGTTCTCTAGGAGGTGAGTGCATTCATGTGAAGAGCAGATGTCTGGATTCTCAGTACTTCTCTGTCTGTAATGATCCATCTATAATTGGAAATGGGGGACAGACACCAAATCCGACGTTCCTCTTCCATCGCAACTTATATCTGTTGTCTGAAACAATAGGCTGCACAAGCCTACCTCAATGGGATAGTAAAAAACATTATCTGTTACACAGTTACATATAGCTACAGACATATATGTGACTAGATATAGACATATACACATATAGAGACTTATGTGCAGCATATAAAATATATACATATACACAGTTGCACATACACAGACTGCACATACATGCACATATACACACACAGATCTCTGAACGGACAACTTTTCCCACCTATAGACCTACTAATTCCCACATTTAGATATGTAAATTATATATATTTTTTGCACATGCAGGCACATGGATGCTACACGTTATATGTGCACATATACACACAAACCTAGTCAGTTTATATAGGAGTGTGTTTAAATGCATATTTGTGTATTCAGTTATACACATATATATGTTGACATAGAGGGATTAAATATATGTATTATGTAGTGCATATATCAGCTATTTTAGTAGATAGATGGATGGATAGATAGATAGATAGATAGATAGATAGATAGATAGAATGGAGAAATCAAATTAATATATTTTCGATCCTCCCTATAATAAAATAAAGAATAATTTGCCTCTGCACTAAGCGATTCATCATTTACAACGAGATATTATGTTCCCCCCCCATGCAATATGCTTTTATTTACATGTCCAGAAATTATCTTCTCATATGCAGTTAAACACCAAAACAGAGTCTCATCAAAGCACATTCAAGCAAATCTAAAAGGAGTAAATTTAGATCAATGTTTTCCACTGAAAAGACTTATACTTCAGGCTTAGACTGCATATTTTATAACTCAGAGATACTTTTTATGCGGGGGGGGGGAAAGGAGGAGGAAAGGAGTTTAGTAAACCCTTCTCTGCACATATTTGAATAGCGATTACTACTTTCAGAAAACAATTAAAACCAGAGTTGGATTTATGCATTTCCCTGGTACCCCTCGGTTTGGAAAGGGAGAGGAGGAGTTGGACCAGTTTTAACCTTTTTTTTTTTTTTTTTTTTTTCCCTCCGGGCGAACCTTCCTTCGCATTGTCCGATTTTTTTAACACGTTGAACGGCAAAGAGCCGGCACAGGCAGCAGAGCCCATCTCTGCCTTTGAAAGGAAACAATCGAGATTTGCAGTGGGCTGGTGCACCAGGAGGGAAAAAAAAAAAAAAAAAAGGTGGAGAAAAGAGACACAGAGGCAGAGAGACAGAGAGAAAGAAGGTGTTTCTAAATTCAAGGTCCTGTCTCTGGAAATTTCAAGCTCTGCCTATAAGGTTCCTACAAATCTTTGTTATTCTGCATGGGATCCTATGGGAAAGTGCACAGTGTCCTTTGTACTTTCAAAGGTCCTACAGGTAAAGACGCTTTTATATATATATATAATCTCGGAAACGAAGAGAACTTTATCAGGAGACACATTTGCTGGTGCGTGGTTGGCTGGTAGGAAGGGTGGGCTTTGCTTTTTCTCTTCGCTTTGGCCTCAAATTAAGGCAGAAAGTATAAATTCATCCCTTTTCCCTTCAGCCTCTGCACCACCCCGCCACCCTTCCCCATTTCACAGCGTACATCTTCTTCTAAAACCTCGACCCACAAAAGGCAAGAGGCAAATAACAGCCAGATATTACAGGAGGAGCTGGACAACGGTCTTGCTGGAAGTTGTTTAGGCAGATACGAGGTTTTTCTTAGCACAGCCAGCGCTGCACTGAGGAGGAGAAAAAGAGCACATCTTTGGGTGGGTTGGACTGATCATTCCAACTGAAGTAACAGAGTAAAAACTGCTGAAAAAGGAGAAAGGATGTGTGCTGGTTTGCATGTGCATGTGCGGAGATACCCAGGCAGGCACCCTTATCCACCTATAGATCTGAATGACCCTCTTAGAAAAATGCCAAGCTCATAAAGGGACAGTTTGCCATCACTTTTGTTAAAGTCTTTGAGTCATGAAGGCTGGCACAGGGCAGAGTGAATGTGCTTCGTGGCGGCTAATGCTTTTCAATTTCGAGGCACCCTGAATTAAATATGCTCTGAGTGCTGGGGGAGGGGAGAGGAGTGGGGAAAAAAAAAAAAAAAAGAAAGAAAGAAGCTAAAATAGACTTGACGTCCACTGGCTCTTTGCAAACAGATTGGTATAGACAGTAAATTCTGACTTTCAAACCCCACTGTTATTACATTTCTCTTGCATTTGCAAAACACGACAAACGAACAAGAGATCATTTAGAAAATCAAACCGAACAAAGGTTCTTCTCAAATTTTTTTGCGCTTGTTTTGCAACCCGCACCCAGGCAGCTGCCTTCAGTCTAATTCAGCAGTTCCAAACAGCGACACTTGCACCGGTTTATATCTCAAATGTGCAACAAACCCTGAGTCCAAGAGGTGACACGTCATATAGTGACCATTATAACCTATACTTTCAAGACTAGCAAAATAAAAGGTGGAAAACAGCCGTTTTCGGGCAGTTTGGCGAGTGTTTTTCCAATCTCTTTCAAGGAAAACCCCGTGTTTTTTTCAGCGGTGAGCTGGGCAGGGGCACTGCAGCCTCAGCCTGGCAGCTGCGATGGCAAAGGAATATTTTATACTTTTTTTTTTTTTTTAAAAGGATAGCATTACATCTAGCCCTGCCCATGCCGGAGGAAGCCCCCCAGCCCCCCTGCACCGCTCCAGCTCCGGCGATGCGGGCGATGGCCCCGCGGGATCGGGGAGCGCCGGAGCGCGATGAGCGGGACAGCGGCGCCCTCTGATGGGGACTCCCTTCCCGCAGCAGCTGCTCCCGAAATCCGCCGCACCTCCGCCCCTTGTATCATGGAATGGTTTGATTTAGAAGGGACCTTAAACATCACCTGGTTCCAACCTCCCTGCCGTGGGCAGGGACACCCTCCACTATCCCAGGATGATCCAAACACCGTCCAACCTGAACACTTCAAGGGATGGGGTAGCCACAGCTTCTCTGGGCAACCTGTGCCAGGGTCTCACCACCCTCACAGGGGAGAATTTCTCCCTAATATCCCATCTAACCGTGCCCTCTGGAAGTGAAAAGCCATTCCCCCTTGTCCTGTCATCCCATGCCCTTGTCCAAAGTCCCTCCCCAGCTCTCCGCCCCTTTAGGCACCAGAAGGGGCTGTAGGTTCTCCTTGAAGCCTTCTCTTCTCTAGGCTGAACAACCCCAATTCTCTCAGCCTGTCTCCAGAGCAGTCTCCATCCCTCTGAGCATCTTTGTGGTCTCCTCTGGACTGATCCAAAAGGTCCACATCCATAACTGGTATTCACAATCACCTAAACATTTCCTCTGCTGGAAATGACATTGTTATGAGCGTTTGCCCTATAAGGATGAAGTTACAGGTTCTTACTTACACTGATTTTTAATTAACAGGCCACTCAGTGTTTGAACCTCTACCTTATAATTAGAATGAATCTTTTACACCCCACTGTTAAATACAGTCAGTATTACTCACTGTAGGATGGTTAGCATATAGACTAGGTCAAGTATCCCAATCATCCCAATGAGATAACTGTCAATAGCTCTGGGAGGGAGAGGACCTGCAATAATATGATGGTCACTTTTGTGAGAAGTCGAAAAAAAAATTTGCTTTTCGTGAACAAGTTATGCTGCCCTCATTTCATGTCCTGTTTCCAAGATTATTGTTGTGTTGTTGTTGTTGTTTGTTTGTTTGTTCTTTTTTTAACTTTTCCTGTCCTTAGTTAAGGTCCCGTTTCAGAAATGGTCTTTCAGTCCTGCTCTGCCTTTTAAATCCAATGTGGATATCTGTAAATAAAATCTATTTCCCTCAGTATCCAGCTCTCAGCAGATCCGTGTTGTTGGTTGGAATTTAAAACAAATCCGTTTATCCCAGCGCCCTCTGCTGCTCGCTGCTCTCATGTAAAGGCAGGTTTCATAGTTCCGAGTTTTAGCAAAAGCCTGCAAACTATCTCTTTTATTTTTTTTTCCTTGACAATTTTCTTCCACGTGTTCTCACGTGTATTTCAGAATTCAGTTATTTTTATTAAAAAGCTTTGCAATTTGATTCACAGGGGAAATCACATAACATTGCAGGTATCTCAAAATGTAGCTTAAAATTTACTGACTGCTTATTAATGGATTTACAAAATCATTGCTTTGGTGATGATTTTATACTTTTTTGTTTGTTTGTTTGTTTGTTAATAATTCCAAGACTCTTCTCTTAAAAATCCAACTTCCTATATTGTTTGTTGGTAAATTAAGTTTCCTACCACCTCTGCAGACATAATAGGGGTTTTTCATAGAATCATACAATTGCAGGATCATAGAATAATTGGAGTTGGAACGGGACATTAAAGGTCATTTACTTCAACCCTTTTCAGTAAGCAGGGACACCTTCAACTAGATGAGACTGCTCAAAGCCCCACCCAACCTGACCTTGAAGGTTTCCAGGAATGTGACACCTACAAGCTCTCTGGGTAACCTGTGCCCAGTGTTTCACTATCCTCATTGTAAAAATTACTTCCTTATATCTAGTCTGAACCTAACCTTTTTTTTTTTTTTCAGTTTAAAACCTTGAATCTTTGTTCTGTCATTACCAGTCCCTGTCAAAAATTCTGTCCCTGTCATTTGACATTTTCCCAACCCCACCAGTGCTCATTCTTCAATGAGAAGAATCACCAAACCCAGCAGCAACAAAGACATCAGGAGCAGGTTTTAGGAAGTCAGGAAGGCTCAGCCACATGTGTTGAGCCCCTATGGATGGGTCCAAACAGTTGGCCACATTTAACAACCCCAGCTCCCTCAGCTTCTCCTCATAGGACTGGTTCTTTAGGCCCTCCACCAGCTTTATTGCCTTTCTCTGGACACACTCCAGCACCTTCTTGTGGTGAGGGGCCCAAAACTGAACACACTGATTTGTCTAATCATGATAAAAAATCAGCTCAAATGCCACTCAGTTATCTCCAGTACTTTCCAGTTTTTGACAGCAGGAATCCCAATTTGTGAGCCCACACATTCCAGCTCATATCCAGTTTTACCCAGTCTAGTCCTCCCAGAACAAGTCTCACACATTCTATGGGGTGTTTGGAGAAGGGAGCCACTCCAAGTGTTTTCTGTGTTGCTGGACTGAGGGGAACCCTTGTATCCAAGTTTACTTTTGTTTGCAACTCATGTCTTTGTGTTATATCCCTCTGTACTGCATTTTTTTTTCCCAAGAAACTTGGCCACACGATGCCAACAAGGACCCAGAATTGAGGCAGTGTGATGGGATGCCTCACCAAACACCAAGCTGCAGCTTTGGCATCCCCTCTTCTGAACTGTTCCACGTACTCCAAACTCTCTGGAGCAGGAAGAATCAATCTCCCAGAGTAAGAACAATTCTTATGTCACTATCCTTCAATCTTTATTTTGATCTGGTATAGGTAGTCAGCTTAGGTTAAGTGAACTTCATGTTTGACCCTTTCCTATGCTCTTGGATGCCCCATATTGTTGGCTTGTGTTTCCTTGTCTTAGGACCAAAACCTCCTCTTTGAGCAGGGATCCTGAGGGCCAACTCCATGGCATTCCACGACCAACATTAAAAACAGGAGTTAAGTGATACAGCATTAAATTGCAGACTTTATGCATGATCTACCAAGGGATGATTTATCCTTTCTAACAAAAAGGGGAGTCTGGGGAGATCCAGGAGCTGCTGGCAGAGCTGTAGTGTGTCCTTCCTCTCCACATCCTCCTTTTGAAAGTCAATTAATCCTTTCTAAACCTGCTTCCTCCTAGAAGCCAAACAAAACACACAGAAAACTTACTAAACTAGTTTCCTTAAAACTTTGAAAGCCATCATATAAGGTTATCTTTCAGTTTTGTCAGCTGGGATAGGGACATTTACACTGGAAACATTGTTCACCTGTATAAAGCATACACTTTTTATTTCTTTACTGTTCCCATTCCAAAAGAACCCCCATTCCCATGTACTTAGAGACACACAGTTAAGAACAAACTGCAGCCAGTAAAGGGAAGTCTTAGTTTTCTAGAATATTTGAAATTACAAAAAGTTAGGAGATTCCATTTTTATAACTTTTACTTAATTCAGCTACATTTATGTGGATAAAAACAGTGTGCATGTGATTTAGACAAGAAAACAATATTCAAATTATATTTATATAACGAAATACACTCTTTCCATTTTAAGATATACTCAGTAGAGTGAATTATCTATTTAAATTTCATGACAGGAAAGAGTTAATAAGTTTTAAGGGAAGAGAAGAAAAACTAAGACTTGGACTATTATCTGTTTTGAGAATATATTTTTTTTCCTCCAATATCACCCCCCCTTCTTTTCTCTGTAATTCCTCCCTTCTCTTAACTTGCTTTCCAGCAGTAGGTGCTCAGATAATATGACTGCAGGCAGTGCTTTAGGGAGTTAAAACATTCTGGGTACATGAAAGGAGATACAGCAAAGTCAGCAAACTACATCTATGGGGGAAAACATATTTCAGGCTCCTGAAATTGCTCATAATATATCTGGAGCCACAGCTTTCCCTGGATTTTCTGTTCTGTTTGTTCATATACTACACTGTGCCCTTCAGGGACTTTAGCTCAAGTAATATTGGGGTTTAGGTCTTTTCCCTTCCCCTTTCCCCTTTCCCCTTTCCCCTTCCCCTTCCTCTTCCCCTTCCCCTTCCCCCTTCCCTTCCCTTCCCTTCCCTTCCCTTCCTTCCCTTCCCTTCCCTTCCTTCCCTTCCCTTCCCTTCCCTTCCTTCCCTTCCTTCCCTTCCCTTCCCTCTAAAGAAATCAGTGACAAGGAACATTTCTGGCTCCTCAATTTTCCTATTCCTCCACAGTTCACAGGATCCTGTCATGGTCTGGGGCCATATCAGCAATTTTGGACAGCTTCCAGGCACAGTTTGGGCATCAGCAAAGACCAGACACTATTCCCAGGAATCAGAAGGATATGACCACCTTGGTTTAGAGTCCCTTCAGTTCCTTTAAATTTAGTAATATGGATATGAGCTATTCTGTGCTAGTTAAGTCATGGTACATAATTCAGATACAGTCTAAAAAATTAGATACAAACTTGTTTGAATTAGGTTAACTGCATCCTCACTGCTCTCCATGCAATATTCATTCTAGCGATGGAACTTGTAATTGTATATCATTGCTTTCATTATTATAAATGTAGAAGAACAATAAAAATCAATGTTTCCTGCCTAAAAGGCATAGGAATGAGCAAGTGTAAATGAATCATTTTTAACAGCTCTGAAATTAAACATTTTGTTCTCTGGTATTAAAAGTAGAAAGTTGAAAATTCAAATTTTAGCCTTTCTCCCACACCTAGTTTTGAAATGAACACCCAACAATTGGATTTGGCTATGAGAAGAGAACTTACAGTGCAAAAATTTACAAGAAACTGCATTTTGATAATGTTTTTATGTTTTTTTTCCGAATAACTTCCTAAATATGTATGACAGTGCCCCTTAAAAAATGGCTCATAGAATTACTGCTCCATTTTGACAACACTGGTCTTTGTTATTGAAGTTCATCATGGAAATTTTTTCTTTAACTGGGTAATTTAACTGGGTAAGTTTCAGCCCATTGTTTTTTTTCAGGGGCCTTAAACTGATTTTCTCCCATGTTGGAATCACGAGAGCAGTTTCAGAATTCCCTGAATGACCAACTTTATTTTTAAGTCCTTTTTTCTAAAAAATAATCTCTGATAACTAGAATTGTTTCTAAGTTAATGATGAATCTGTAAAACCTCAGTGAAAACATAAAACAGAAATATCCTTTAAAATATATGGGATACAAATGAAGGGACCCTAATCAGTGTAGTGGAGAGGGCAACTGGAATTCAGGAGAATGGTTCCCTCTCAACCCTGCTTGTATTTCTCCCATGTGCATGACCTTGGTCTACACCTGTTTCTGAAGCTCCATTTTGACTTATCTTGTTCCTTGTTAGTCATCAGTCACAGAATCATAGAATCATAGAATCATAGAATCACAGAATCATAGAATCATAGAATCATAGAATCACAGAATGGTTTGGGTTGGAAGGGACCTTAAATTCCATCTCATTCCAACCCTCCTGCCATGAGCAGGGACACCTTCCACTAGAGCAGGTTACTCAAAGCCCTGTTCACCCTGGCCTTGTCACACAATTAATTAAAAGGAACCTGATCACATCTTAGAGGTATCAACATCAGGAAGATGCTTAGCTGACAAAAATACAAAAGATCCGCGTTGCAGCAGCAAGAACAACATTCAGCAAAGTTCCCCATTGTGTCAAAATCCCTTATGCTGTGCAGGATGTCTTGTTCAAATGAAGGGTGTTGCTGCTTGGTCAACTTCTCTCATTCCCAGGGGTTTCCATTTATGCATCCTCTGAATATGGAATTAGTGTAAAGTACAGCAGCCAAACTATTTTGTGCAAGTCATGAAAACAGACCAGGAACTGGGGGATGGCCACAGAAACAAAAGCTCCAGTGGCTCAGTTTATCTAACTTCTGCAGAACATGGGCCAGAAAATCCACCTGGAACAACTACTGGATGAGCTACTGTAGAAGTTACCTGTAGAAGCACTAATCATAACATTGTCTTGGTTTTAATTTTTAAGGCTGTGGTCACAAAATCTTTGCCTGACTTAACAAATTATTCCTTTCTTAATCAGTATATCTGATAGGTATACAAATCTGTTTTCCCTTATGGGTTTTGTTGAGTGAATCTTAAACCAGTAAAATCTGGTTGGGTGTATCTGATAACCTTTCTCAGTTTTCTGAATCACCTTTTTATTAAGATGAACAAATTAAGCTTTTTTTTTTTTGTCCTTAATTATATGGTAGATTCTCTTACACTTCACAGAACCACAGAATGGTTGAAGTTGGAAGGGACTTCTGGAGGTCATCTGGTCCATCCTCCCTTCTCAAGCAGGATCACCTAGAACTGGTTGCCCAGGACCATGACTAGATGACTTCTGAATATCTCCAGGGAGGGAAGCTCCTGGCCAACCTGTGCCAGTGCCTGGCCACCTTCACAGTCAAAAAATGCTTCCTGATGTTCAGAGGGATGAACCTCTTGTGTTTCAGAGGGTTCTCATGGTCTCTGGTCCTGTCCCAGGGCACCACTGAGAAGAGCTTGTCTCTGTTCTCCTGCAGGGATTTATATACATTGATAAAACCCCCACGTGCCTTCTCTTTGCAAGGCTAAGCTGTCACAGCTTTCTCAGCCCTTCCCCATGAGGGATCCTCCAGCACCTTGATCATCTCAGTGGTCCTTTGTTGGACTCTCTCCAGCCTATTCATGTCCCTCTTGTACTGAGAAGCCTAGACCTGGATGGAGTACTCCAGGTATGGCCTCATCAGTGCTCAGCACAGGGGAATGTCACCTCTCCCCTGCTTCCAACACTCCCAGTGCAGACCAGGATACCATTCTACCCCTTTGTGGGAAGGACATGCTGTTGGCTCACCCCCAACCTGGTGTCCATGAGGACCCCAGGTCATTTTCTGTAAAGATTCAGACAGGGCTTTGGCTTGACATCAGTGGTGCAACATGACTTTATTCAGCTCACCACCAGCTTTCTTGAAAGGGATATAGCAAAAAGGAGGATGTTATTCCATGTTCCATTGCTTCACATCCGTGACAGATGCAACATGACCTTTACAAATAAGTAATTTTAGTACTTACTTAGTGCTTATTATGTAGTGCTTTATTTAGACATCAGATATTCCTGGCCTTCTGCCCTCAAGTTCAAGCTCATACTTGGTGTATCATCCCCTAAAACCAACAATTCCCCTTCAGAGTTGCTGCTTTCCTGAGCAGACTCTACCATCTCAAAGGGAAAATTATGTGTTTTCTTCTTAGATATACAAATCCACTTTTTATCTGTTCATAACTTGTTTACTGACATCCAGCTTGTTGAACAAACCAGATCATGGCACATTTTTCTTCTTAACCAGTTTTCCTGCCATCTTTCAGTCACTTACAAATGTTGTCATCAATAGATGTTATTTATTCTCATAGATGAGAAGATAAACTATTGTTGAGGTAGGAACTGAAACCCCAATATCTGTTAGGAATTTACATGTTTAGTCATTATTCTCTATTCTTCATCCATTTCAGGTTCAAATAGATAACTTTAGATCCATTTAATACAGTTAGCATTTTAATTAATTGTTATCTTTGTAGTCAACATTGCTGTGGTTGTGAGTTAAATGTGCTCTAGAACTCAATCAAATTTGTCATCGTGTTAAAAGGAAGAAAAACAACTTCATTTGCAGCATTTATTTTCTGTAAACCCATATCGATTAGTATTAATTATATTATCCTTCTTTAATTTTTTTATTAATTGAGTCCTCAGTCAGATAATTCATTAGTGGGAACAGAACTGATGCCAGACTGTTAAGCATCTAATTATGTGGATTTTTTGTGTTCATATTTTAAAAAATTTAGCAACAAATTGTCTTCAATGCTTCACCAAGTTATAAAAAAAGAAATATTTATTTTCCAGACATCTGATCATTTTTTTGAAAGCTCCTCAAATTGTCATATTGTAAAATACTGAGCAACCACAGATGAAGTTATTCCTTTGTTTGTATCCATAGCATTTGTTTTCTTCTTCTGAGGGATTAGTAGTAGTTGCTGTGAGAGGTTACTGAACCTGCTGGTCTAGTTTAATACCATTATTGCACTGGGCTAACACCTGCTATTAACATCTTTGCCCATGTACTTATATGTACAGAGTCAAATCTGAACACATTTTTAAATGAAAATATTGCAGAATAAATAGGACCTTTTTTTCTCATTTTGAAATCTCATGAACCCAGAAAGAACAGCTTTCCACGATTTCAGATGGAACATTGAAAAAAAAACCCACCAGGTGTTAGATGTAAGAAAAAGAAATCACCTGAAAAGGGCTGAAACATTTCCACTCCTTGTGCCACATTGTCCCCTCAACAAGGGTATGAAATCAGAACAACTCCTTATACTGATCTGGCACGTTCTCTGCAGGGCAGAAACTGAAATACAAGGTAAAAAAACCTTGTGAAAACTCTGCATGGATAACATACACCTGTAAAATACACAGGTAATGCACTCTGAAATCTGTAGATCAGTAATTACATATGTACTCTTGTGAACCCTG
Source organism: Myiozetetes cayanensis (assembly GCF_022539395.1). Lineage (NCBI taxonomy): Eukaryota > Metazoa > Chordata > Aves > Passeriformes > Tyrannidae > Myiozetetes > Myiozetetes cayanensis. The sequence continues at coordinate 111,118,971 of NW_026087411.1, read as the reverse complement.
GGATTCCTCCTAGAAGCATATGAATGCTGCTCAGCCGTGTGCCAGATATGCAGTGGGGTTGTAGGGCAGGTTTTTAGTGGGACAGGAGATGTTTGGGAACAGCCACTTGGGTTTCAGGGGCTAAAGAGAATCCAGTTTTGCTGTTAGTGTTATTTTTGAGAATGGGAATATTGAGTAATCATGAAGGAATAGTAAACTAGTAAACAGCTTGAGCACTGCTCTTCAATCTCTACTGATCTCCCATACTCTTCTAGTGCTAGAACAGCTCCTGGAAAAGTTTGGGCAGTCTCCCAAGCATGGGGAAGAAGGGGTAGCACATATCAGAGACCTTTCCTATTGCGCAATCTGGATGCAACCACCTCTTTGGAAGGGCAAAAGCCAGGCTGTGTTGCTCTTCAGACCTCATATTTGTGAGGAATACAAGAAGAAGTCCTATACAATAAGGGGGAATACTGTGCTAATAAACAGAGCTGTCTGGAATTAACCCTGGTCCTATTGAAGTCCATGGTGACTTTGTTAATGACTCAAGTAAAGGCTGAATAGGGTCACTAAGATAACCCCAAGGTACTTGGGTACCAGAAATCAAGGGTGTAGTGTGATATTGGAAAATTAAAGGAATTTTCACTGTTTTGGGGTGTTCTGTAACTAAGTGAAAGAAAGAAACTAAGAGGATCCCTTTGAACTTGCATTTAGAGGAGATTTTAAAAAAAGCCCATTTTGAACTGTGTTAAATAGTAGATACACTTCATATAATCATCTTTAAATATTCTTCAATGAATCAGACTTTTCTTTCTCATCTCAAGAATTCTTAGAGCACAACTAAAATGAGAAGAAATCATTAGCATTTTGGCATATAAATAGACTGGTTGTATCATTATTATTACTTGTATTTGATGTAACAGATCATCTTGACTGATAAGCATCATTATCACTTGAATAATATAGTTCTTTATTTTGTCTACGGGGTGGGATTCTTACTTTGGTCATGGAGTCATTCAGCAACTATAGTCAATGCAGCCTTTCAAATGAACGTCTTGGAGCCTGGAGATGTCCACCTCATGGAGGTTTCCTCTGATCCTGACAAGGCTCCCTGAAATATGGGGTTGACAGATATGAAATAGGAGCTACAGGAGATCCAGATCGTAATTCTGTAACACTTATCTTTCCATTATAAAGTGAAAAAGATTAGTGTAGCTTAATCCAAGAGCTAATGAGTGATTGATTTCTTCTAGCTTTGGCTTCATCTTTGGTGCTCTTACCATATGGTCTTGGGTGATAGTTGCAGTGGCACATCTGTCTGATCTGAATTATTGGCAGATATTTTATGGAATGTTTTTAATGACGTTCCTCAGGGCAGGCTGTCTTTACTGCACTTTGCACAAAGTTCAAGATGATCTGTGTGTCAGAAGTGACTGATAGGAACATTTTATGTAGTGAAACATAATCAACTACTTGAAAGGAGCAGGTAAATGGCAAGAAGCTGCTTATGAAAGCTGAGATTACTGACTCCTTGAGAAAGGCTACCCAGAAGCCACTAATAGGAGCTGAGATTGGATAGTCAAAATCCATCTTCTATCATCTTAATTGAATAAGTAATGAATGGAATCTGGCTAAAGTTTTGGCAGGTAATTAATTAAAAAAAAAAGCACAGAGCTGAAATATGTACCAATAAAGACTGAAATATATTCACTGCCCCCAGTATTGTTTTTGCTGACTGAAATAGCTGAAAGAGCATATACATTGTCTGGTCCTGCTGCTTGTCTTGCAGTTGACACCACATGTCAGGGAAGCCACCACATCCTTGGTTGTCTGATGGAAACACCTTTTCAGTCTGGAGACCATTCCCTGTCTGGTTTGTGGCTGAAGTTTAATTGTACAGATGCCATGACAGGGCCAGAGATCAGTCTAAGCGCTGTTTAGCAGCACTAATGAAAAACAAAACAAAACAAAACAAAACAAAAAAAACAAACCCCAATCAACTAATAAACCAAATGATTCAGAACTTCATCTGTGACTGCTTGGTTTTCCACTGGCGTAGTTTTGCTCTGAACCTGTTGGTTGCCACGAGGAATATTCTTCAGATGCGAATTCTTGCTTTTCTATGCAGTGACGATTTTTGAGGTGATCTGATTCTTTTTTTGCTCAGGGAAAAAACTTAGAGTCAGCTAAGCAGGTTAATAGTGCAGAATCTGGAGCAGGGGTGGTACCACCAGCAAACTGACTGTAATTGAAAACACTCTCCAGTCTGTTGGTTTAATTGAACCTGAGAAGCTAGAGGACAGGATGGACTACAGATTTTGCTGAAACTCTTTCTTCAACAGCACCAGTTCAGTTCTGAGCTGATCTAATGGTAATTAGAAGTTTCTCTCATTTAATTTTAACTGAAGGTGACTTTAGTGTGTTTTTTAAATTCCTTTCTACTGAAAAGTTAGGTATTTAGTCAAACTAGGCTTCCTCTCCAGTCAGTGGATTTGCTCCAACCAACTGGTCTAAACTCATACTTGACTTCTCTGTCTAAAATTAGAGACCTGCACAAAGCTGTGGTTTTGGTTAAGGGCTCAGTGAAAGGCAGATTAAGGCAGTTAAAAACTAAAGGTGTGGTAATAATGAAAATAGGCAAAACCCAGTCTTATCTCTCTCTATTAATTTGCTACAAAATGACAAGACTGGGTCCACAGAAGCTTCTACTGCCACAGTGTACTCCTTAATCAGTCAGGGAAGATTTTTTTCTTGGTGCCATCACAAGCATTTCATTCTCCTGATGTAGTTTTCCAAAGTGGTTTTGCCACACAGTATTTCTAGTTTCAGCTTTAATTGATAGGAGTAAAAGGAGAGAAACACTGACATAACCTCTTTCTACCCGATTCAAAATCGTTATTCTTTAAGCTGTTTTCCTCAGACACTTTCCTCTAGCTCACTGTGCAAGATTTTTGTTTGGTGAATAAAGGGTTGTTTGCTCATCTTTCATTGTTATTTTCACATCGTGGGCAATTTTGAAGGGAAAGTTTTCCCACTTGTTTCCCAGATCCCAATTTGACAAATAGATAATATCTTGGCAGTCTTCCAGCAGTTTATTCACAGAGCATCCAGTTCCACTAATATGCTCTCTATTGACCAGTCCTAATTTTCTGTGTAGTTTTACTACTGTCTTCACACTGCATATTAATTGGCAAAGGCTCAGTGCTTTGATAACACCTTCATTTAGCTGGTCATAATGATGGCCCAGAGTGGTTCATTAATATTTGTGGTAAGTGCATTCATTAATTAAAAAAAAAAAAGCACACATGAAAACCAGATAGCTCCAGGTGATAACAGCAATGGGACTCATCTTCTTGCCACTACATATGTGTAAGACTTTATATCACAGATTCACTGAAACTTTAAGCCTGGAAAAGACCCTCATGATTATCAAGTCCAACCATCAACCCAGCGCCACCATCACGTTCACCACTAAACAGCGTCCTCAAGGGTCATACCCACATGGTTTTTGAATGTTTTCAGGGATGGTCACTCCACCACTTACCTTGGCAATCTGTTCCAGTGCCTGACCATCCTTTCAGTGATGAAGTATCTCCTAGTATCCAGTCTAACGTCCACTGATACTGCTTGAGGCTATTTCCTCTCATCACTTGTTTCTTGGAAGGAGAGATAGACACCCACCTCACTACAACCTCCTTTCAGGTGGTTGGAGAGAGCAATTAGATCTCCTCTCAGCCTCCTTTTCTCCTGGCTGAAAAACCCCAGCTCCAGTGTGGGGGCCACTGAACCAAAATGTAGACAGCATTTACAGACTGTTGTGTACATTTATTATCACTGAGAGATGATGTTTAGCACAATTTCAGCTTTCCTTGAGAATTCAAAATATTCACAAGGGATTGACAGATATGGTGAAGCTGTAAAACCTTGATCCTTCTGGAGAATCAGTGGGAAGCCAGACAGGATAGATAGGGCTATCCTCCAAATCTTGACATTTTGAGTTGCTTCAGGAACTTCATTCATATATCACAAATTGAAATATCTTTCTATTAAAAAAACCCACAACATAAACTTTGCCCAGAGCATGGTGCCCTTTCCACTAAGACTTGAAGTTCCCATTAATTTCTTATTCATGTCTTTCAGTGGGAAGATGAGCCTGAATAGCAGTTAAGAGGTTAGGTTTTGTTAGTTTAGGCTTTTGGTGCTTACCTAGAAACTAGACTGTACTTTCCAACAAAATACAAGCACCCAGCCTTTATAACATCAGTGAGAGCTCTGCTGTTGAACCACAGAATAATGTTCCCATTATTCTATACAAGCTTCAACAATTCTGCTAATTCCAGGAGTTCAGGACACTCAATATTCTCCAGATTTGATCTTTTCTTTTTTTTTTTTTTTGCCTGGTCACTCACTTTGAATGTAAATTTTCTCTAGCTCTCTTTATGCAGTTTGCCTATAAAACCTGACAGAGATTATTTTTTTCTATTACTTTTCTCCTTTTTATCTTCCTGTATGTTGCAGTGTCTACAGGTTAGAGGCTACTCGTATACATTGACATGTATTTTGGCACTGCACCTCTGCAAGTCTCAACAGAATTGTCTCCTTTTTGTTTTAATGGAGTGAGTGGAAAATTTACACACCAAAGTGAAGAGAGATAGGAGATGCAGCCTCTCATGTGACTTTATTTAAAATACTGAGGAATTTATCACAGTTGTGTTTCCTCTGACTTTGGAGAAGAGCACATGCAGAATTGATTAGAGGAATTCACTGTCACACTGGGAAATTGTACTTCCCTGAAGATTAGAGAGGTGGTATTAATTATTGAGGGTTCATTTCTTTTTAGGGAATGGGACAGTGAGGTTGGATAAAACAATTTTAAACATGTGGGAACTTCCTCCCAACCCATTTCCTTTTGCACTTGAAACCCTTCTGAAATTTCTACCACTGCAGCTTTGCCCTTGGTGTGCTGTTGTCTAGAATTACTCAGAAAGGTCAATTCTGCAAGAAGCACTGAAATAACACAGAATAAAGGCTTGCCATCAGAGTCCCAAACAGTTTTGGAACTGGCTATGTCTAGAAAATTGCTTTTAAGAAACATGTATTTTTTAAACTTTCTTTTTTTTTGGTTAAAACTTTTCAGATCCATTTGTTTTGGAAAGTTTGGCTGAACCTCTGAGCTGGAGTTGCTTTCAGTCACACCTAAAAGAAGGTACTATTTACACCTAGGGGCTTTTTTCTTGACTCTTGTTTCTGCCTCAGAAGGATCTAACCATTTGCCACAGCGCTGGAGTCAAGATCTGGAATGGGAGCAGTGGCAATTAGCCAAGACCCTTGGCTGAAACAGGACTTGAAAAGGAACTCCTGGAAGTTTTCAGGGAGAAAATCAAATAATTAGAGTGATATTGTGGAGATATGTATTCAATGTCACAGACTTTCCATGCAATCATGGACAAGGCACCTCTGAGGCATCTGAATATTAAATATCAGGGGTTAGTAAGCTTTCTAGGTTGCTTCCATTGTGAGTTAATAGATATGAGGATTCCTACTACTTTTCCTAATCTAATCTACTACTAATCTAATATGAAGCATTCCAACCAGTTTGAATTCCTGCTTTAGGACAATACAAATTGCCTTGCATTAGATATTTCTCTTTACACACAAGCATTACATCTGGTTAAGAGATTCTACTTGAGATATGTATTTAATACAGGCACATTTAGATGGGATAAATCCCAACTTTAATCTCTGAATAAACTAAATTCTTTGCTGCAATATGGGAATAATATTATTGTTGTTTCTGTGCTTTGTACATCTTACCTGTTGGATGGAAGTTCTAGGTCCTGAAATGTAATAAACTTGGTTCCTTAGTTAGGTTTGATTATCTTTATTTAGAGAAATTATTTTGAAGCACCAGTCAAATCAGGGTTAAATCAACATAGATTTTATTGCCGTGAAATGCTTGATCAAATGTGGTCATTATCCTCATAGACTCATGTAAAACAGGTAGCTTGTATAGGAAATAGAAATATAAAAGATTATGTTTTCACCACTGAATTATAAATTAAATTAAGTGTAAGGAAAAAAATAAAAAAACCCAACAAACCAAACCAAAATCCCAAACCAATAAATAGGACATTGTTGGTGACCAAGTGTGCACTCACATTTAAATACAATCACAACAGCTGCTGTACAGAACAGAATTAATTGTACAAAATAAAGAAAAGTAAAGAATAGCAATAAAAAAGATCCAACCTCTCCAAATGACCTTCACCTGGCAAAGGAAAATGACTATATCTTCCTCCCCCATTCCCCACACAGCTGTATATGAATTCTTGTCCAACCTGTAATGAAGGCAGAGGCAAAGGATATTTTTATAGATACAGTTTCTGTATGTTTATTGATTCTTCCTTGTGTTGCAGGTTTGTGTCTTCTATTAATGCTGTTTCTTCTTGTCCTTAAAATAAAGAATTAAAGCAGCAGAACTACTTCTCCAAAGGATAAATGAAAGTCAAATGACCTTGGAATTCACCAGCAGCCCTTCTGGATACCTAAGACAACTAAGACCAAAACCGCTTGTTGGTATTAGGAAACAAACAAACAAACAAACAAAATAGCAGTGAAAGAAGTTGGCTCTTGGGACAATAACCAGCCCTTCAGGAGCCTGGCTGCAAAACTGTGAGCTGCACCTATGCCACTGAGTCATGTTCAAAGGAAGAGATGAGCTGGGGAAATATTTACAGAGGTCCAGGATTTGGAAGAACTGTACATTGTGCCTGCTCTGGAGCAGATTTTTTTCTGGTTCTAGGAAAAGTTACAGAGAAGCTTCAAAAAGAGCAGATTCCATGTTGATTTGGAGAGCTGAAGTCTTTTCCCAACGAATGTTGGAGCTTATCTTTACAAAAGAAGTAAATGAAAGGTCCAAATTCACCCCTTGTGCCAGTTCTCCAAGGCAACAGAATGACACCCAGAAGGAGTTAGGGTTAGAGATGGCAGCATGAAGGACAAAACTCTTGACAGTCTTCAGTTGTAGGTGGCAGGGTCATCAGTGCACGTCTGTGGTTCACTCCCCTTTACAGGCCACAAGAACTCTGTTCCAGTTCTCATCATCTAATAAAATTCTCCCTTTACTCCACATATCTGACATGTAATTAGACTGAAGGAGGACTGTGTGCACAGAGAACCAAATCTTAGGGCAGAGGCCGGGGGTGGGAATGTTCCTCCTGCTCTGCCAGACTTACCTTCTAAGCTTAGTCAACACATGAACTGTTTGTACTCACTGTGAGTAACACCTTGCTCTACAAAAAAAGTTGTGTGGTTATCACTGTGTTTACTTCATGATTAATTTGCTAATAAATCCAAGTATCAGGATCTGGTCTTTTTGAGTCAATGTGTCAGGGCTTAGGGTAAGAAGTTCAGGGTCCTGCTTGAAATGTTTTGAGATTGGTGGTGAGAAAGGCGTAATTCACACAGAGCTGAGCAATGGGCTGAAGTACAACAGGATCCAACTCAGACAGAACTTGGGATATGAATCAATTTTTGGAGCCCAAAAATCATGAGATGACTCGTTGTCCTGGCCACAGAACTTTGGATACTTTTCTGTAGTGCTTTGGTGGTTTTGACATTGAATAAACACTTCCATGACCTCTTAAAGGAAGATTTTGGTTTTTTCTTTTTTTGAGTCAGATAATTTACAAGTCAAAATGGTACAAATATAGTTGAATTTGCCATCAGTGAGCACCCACTAACTTCAGATCGTGCCCTTCCTGCAGGCTAATCTAATTCATGAATGTATTTTGAGATGGAAACACTTCCACAGAGACAAGGACTAAGAAAATAATAAAAAAACCCCAAAACTATAACATGGGAACTTGGGCATGTGGACAACATGGGAATATAACTGGATGCGAATCTAGGTTGAGATTTTAACAGCAACATCAGTGAACTCATTGCTTAAAACCACACTAAAAGTCCCAATTTCAAAAACTAAAGGCAATTTGACACCAAACAGGTCTGATAGTTCAGCAGAAAAGGCAGTAATAATAGTTTTTCTCGAAAAAAATTGAAAACAAAAAACAGAGAGCCTGTGAGTGTCAGCAGACTTGGAGCTACATTTTAAAAGAACTTTGCTTTTAAAATGTGCTATGGGAAAACCAGAAAGTTTGAGATGTAAATACAGGTAGCTTCTTAGTGGTAAGAATATATAGCAGTTCAATCAGGTAGAATCAGATTTATATTGAACCTTACCAAAAATATATAGGGGTCATTAAGTAAAAAAGTGGAAGTTCTGGGGCTTGAAGAGTACTCAGATTTATTAATATTAATAGATCAAAGGGTAATCCAGGTCAAAAATAATTTTTGCCTGCAGAGCAGAGGCTCATAGTGATTATGTAACAGCAAAAGACGTAAGTCTTGAAATAAATTATTGTTGGGACTTTTGGACCATATCCTGAAGAGGTAAATATTTCAAATAATTCTGTATGCATAATATTTTTGATATCTGACATTTTAATTTGATGGTAATAAAATGCTTCTTTCCCCAACAGTTTCACAGATTATTCTGTCCAACCAGTCTTTCCTCCTTCTCCAGAAGGTTGATATTCTTGGTGGAGAAAACTGAAAAACATTTTAAAAACTTTTTTGTTATACGTTTTCTCCTCCATCAAAATCTAATTTAAATTTATCCATATCTAGAAGTAGAGGTTTACAATTAAATTGTTTTACAGCAAATTTTCATGTGGCAAATCTGCATATCTGCATATCTGACATAGTCAAACTTTTTTCCCCTTTTAATCCATCTTTTTGGGCAATAGAAAAAGCAGAATGAGTTTCCTTTTCACTTTTAATCATGGTTACCTACTTTCACACTCAAGTATTTCATGTTCTAGGACAGCACCACAATGTTTCTGCTGAAGACATCTCTGAGGATCATTCATTTGATTTTCACATTTCTCCAGAAGTGCTGGAGTGAAAAATTCATTCACTGAAGTTTAAGTTTTTTGAGGCACTTATCTGATCTTAGTGTTTTAAGGAGATGGAGTCCCATGGAGATACACCTTTAATGGAGATATACCTTTAATGCATGGATGGTGCCTGGATAGCACTAGAGTAAGTATCTAAGTTATCTACCTACCATGAGCAAGGACAAATTTGGGCAAAAGCATAGGATTTTTTTTTCCAGATTTCCTTATGTAAGCAAACAGGGATTCCTTATTTTCTATGGTGTTTTCCCACAGTGATGGTAATGTCCTTACTGACCTCCAGAGGAACAGCATCGTGCCACAAGCACTATATATATCCTTCCATACACTTGGAAGGGGAGGATGACCTGGTTAATTCAGATTGACTCCTCACATCATGGCTGTAAACACCCTTGGATATTTGTCACAGTCCTTAGGTTTAGTCTAAGGCTGATGCTCCAAGGTATAACTCGTGCTAAGTACCTCTAGAAAGCTAAAATGTAGATATGTGTATGAGAGCTTTTGCGCTTTATTGGCTTCCTTTATATATATATATACTTACTCGAGGAAAGTACACCATTTCAGGGCATTCCTCATCACCCTGAGGTGAGATAAAGTGGGTATTTTAAGTGCCTTTCTCCCTCCACTGACTATAGTGAGAGGAGGATGATTAGACCATTTGTAGTGAGGTACAATGCAAAATGCCACTGGTACATTCCAACTGTTATCTGTATAGAATGAGAGGCACTTCCAGATGATCCCTCCTATGTGTCCTAAACCATGCAAGTCAAGTGGACACCTGTAGTTATCTCATGCTGTCTCTGGGATCCTCCAGCTCCTCCTCCAGGAAAGTCCAGTTCTCCTAGAGTTTCATATCATATCTGACAAAACTCTGTCTGTCTTATATACCTAAAACATCACAAATGGCTCTAAACTTTTGCATGTGGGCAACTATATTGTTTTCTACCATAGAAAAAGTTGAATTGTCCCTTGGAAGAAAAGGTCTGGTTCAGCTGGTCTTACATAGAGTATAGATGGGAAACATTAAGCTCTCCCTGTAATGCCATTCCTTCCTATTTTTCTCAATAAAGTGGTGTCAGAGAAACAAGAAAAGGAATGGAATAAAGGTCTTATTGAAGAAGGAGTTAGAATGTGACTGGGAAAATCCCTTGACTCAAAGAGGCTTGATCTCAAACTATGAGTCCTATGTTTTCTGTGTGAGGATGGGTGGGAGGTGGAAAAGGAATATTTTAAAAGCACATTAGCAAGGTTATTTCCACTCAGCTGCTGTGGACTAAGCTAGTCTGTCTTATTTGTAATTTTTTTAAAATTTTATTTTCAGCGACTGGGTTCTGTTAGACCTCTGCACCTCAGCTGGATTTATAAAGACCATATAGCTGCAGAAACAAGCTGTTGAGGAAAAGAAAGCACCATAAAATCAAGGCAACACAAAAGGTGACTCCAATTGCCTGCACTGATCATGTTGAATGGAGACCCAGGTATGGCAGAGTGCTGTGGGACCAAGGGCTGAGAAAATAGGGGACAGAAGCCCGTGCTGTCATTTTGAAGTGAAGTTCACAGAGGGATCAGGGCTCTCACTGAAAACTACCAAGGTTTGTTTTTGTTTTAGTCTGCCATGCTCTTTTCACAAGAGACGCCTCAGCTGCTGCTCGAATGGCCAGGACAGATCCCCAACAGGTTCTGGCCTCATTCCAGCGCAGCTTTGTTGTACATTCCCATGTGGGGATGAGCAGCCCCCAACACGGAACAGTTCATTTGTCCCATGACCCAAGAATTCCTTTTTTTTTGCCAGGTTTCCATATTGTTTTCCCAATGGTGAGTAGATCAGGCATTTCCGATGGATCAGAGGAAGCCCTTCTTCCAGTCTGTCCAGCCTGCAAGCAAAGTCAGGATGCTGGAACTGCATGTCCCACCACTGATGCACTGACCCTAACTCTGCAGCCAGAGGAGAAAGTGCTTCAGATTTCATGTGCCACCTCAGCCAAGTCCAGAAGTGCTTATAAAAAACAGTGTTAGTGTATCATTCAGAACAATCAAATACTACGTGCACAAAAAAGCAGTTTAGAGCAACATAAACTTTAAAAAAGTGACAGTTTCATCACACAATTACTGTACACTGCTGTTCTTAGGGTTGAATACTTTCCTTTCTCACGCTCTCTTTCTCTCTGTTTTAATCTTTCTCATTTTTATTTTCTTTTTTTTATTTTTTCCTTTTTTTTTTCCTTTTCCCCTCCCCTCCCACCCCCTTTTTTTTTCTTTTTTTCTTTTTTTTTTTTTTTTTCTTTTTTTGGGGGGATTTGGTCCACTGGAGATAAATTGCCCTCAATGATATATATATTTAAAAAAAATATCAGCAGCAAGACTCTCTCGAAATAGATTCTGTTTGATGTAGCTAGTCTGTCTTTTCTGTTTTGCCCTCTTTCACAGCAGCCTCTGAAGTTTTCCGCAGGGGGGCTTTCTCCGAGTTGGCGTGTCCTTGGCCGGATTCCGCCGCTCCTCCGTTTTTGTGCGATGTGTGCTTTTCCAAGTAGTTCAGCATTTCACTGAGAACAGTTTGGAAAGTGCTTAGGGCAGCACATATTGCAGGAGTTCCAAAACCGTGAGTGATCAAACTACAAATGGGAAGGAGACAGAGGAAACAAAAAAAGAAATACACACACGCACATAAATATCAATGCGCTCATCGAGGAGTTTACAGTACACTCATTTTGCTACAGTGAAATTCAAGATTTGCTCCCTAAACTATTTATTACCTGTGGGAGAAACAGAAAAGAAAGGAGTAGAGCCAAAGAGCAGACTGCATACAGCTTCAAAGGTGGGTTTTGGTAGGAGCTTCAGTTCTGAAACACCGTGGGACAGACCCTCGGCTGCTGCAGACTGACATTGGGTTGTTGACTTCAGAGAAGCCAGGAGAGGATCTGTGCCCTTGGCTCTCCAGCATAGCTAATTTTCCACTCCCAGAAAGTCTGACTCCCCCTTTCTCGCATAAATAAAAGGAGTTCTTGTTTGGTTTATTCACACTTCTAGATCAAACTTGCTTGACTTGATGATCTTGGAGGTGTTTCCCAACCTTTATAATTCTATAGCTCTTGAACATGACCTGACCATACACGGAGGTGTGACTGAACCTGTACTAGGAAATTCAGCAGTGCCAAGGATACAATCTCCAGCCCTCAGCACAACAGGCATGGTTTGGTCATATCTATGCTGTTAAGCTCTTGGAGTATCCAACAGAGTGAAATCTGAACTGCCTCTTGGGAATAGACCCTGGCCAATGCTACCACCCAAGCAATCACCAGAAAATGTTTCATACAGGGCTAGTTTAGCCAGGCTGAATTTATGGACCATCCCAACCAATTAAAAGCAAAAATAACCCAGTTTCAACAATGCTTTACTGGTAGTGTTGAATTTAGTGGGATAGATTTACCCTGTTGCACCTTTCATTGAAATAAGGGCTTTTTTTCGAGATAATACTGAGTTTTTATCGTTGTTGTTCCTGCACTGCAAAGTAGCTGAATTTCATTGGTGTTCTTCACTTAACAGTTACTGAAATGAAGTATTAATGCAGTTGCCAGGCAGAGCTATTGTAGGTTAATCTCATCACAATTTAGGGAAGTATTTCAGTGCACACACGTGTATCTGCAGTGACTTGAGGTGTTTTGGGCATTCAGCCTGGCTTCCACCTGCATATCCAGAAGTGTTCAAGTTTCCTGTATGTCCTGTCTCTTGGATACCATCTCTGTGAGGATCACAGAACCACAGAATGGTTTAGGTTGGAAGGGATCTTAAAGATCATCTAATTCCAACCCCTGGGCTATGGAAATGCCTTCCAGTATCCTGGGTTGCTCCAAAGCCCATCCAACCTGGCCTTGAACACTTCCAGGGATGGGGCAGCTGTAGCTTTTCTGGGAAACCTGTGCCAAGGCCTCACCTCCCTCACAAGGAAGAATTTCTTCCCAATATCCCATCTAAGCCTGCCCTCTGAGAGTGGAAACCATTCCTCCATAGTACTGTCACTCCAGGCCCTTGTCCCAAGTCCCTCTCCAGCTCTCATGGAGCCCTTTTAAGTACTGGAAGGGGCTCTAGAGTCTCCCTGGAGCCTTCTCTTCTCCAGGCTAAACAACCTCAACTCTCTCAGCCTTTCCTCACAGCAGAGCTGCTCCATCTCTCTAACCATCTTGGTGGACTCTTCTGGACTTGCTCCAACAGGTTGATGTCTTTCCTGTGCTGGGGACCCCAGGGCTGGATGCATCCCTGCAGGATGTCTCACCTACCTCAGGATAACAGAAATTGCACTAGAGACCAGTTTTTAGGCAATTGAATTAAATCCCATTTGCCTAAATATTGTGTGTACAGTATAAGATAATCATGTAAGGGCCACAGAAACTCAAGTTTTATTACACTTCTTACTACGGGCAACCACGTTATTCCCATTGTTAAAATGACTCATTTTGATAAGTGGTAAGTGAAAAAAAATACAAACCTTGCCCAAATCCTCCAGATTTTTAGTTCTCATTTAGAAACATAAATGTAAAATTATTTCAAAGGTTGAAACGCCACTGAAGCTTTTAAAAGTGATTTCAATTATTTTAATTCTGCTCAGGGAAGAAAGAAAGTGAGAGGAACAGGAGCTGATTTTTGAGTTTGTGGACACTTTTGAGAAATCAATACTTTATATTGATTTGTGTGAGGGAAAAAAACCCACGTCACAGTGATTCTGACAAAAAAATCCAAACTATTTCCCATCCCATGCTAATTAAGACTTTTTTCCTACAGAAACTCTCTGGGTGTCTCAGGTACTACACCAGCACACCCTGATTTAATGCAGGGTTTAATTTAATTTAATTCATGTGTGAGCCCGAAACAGGAACATTTCACTTCAGTGACAACTTGTCTCCTCTGCACTTTGGATTTTCAGTCTCTCCAGCACATTCAGAAAAAAGTGCAAAAGTGGGGACCAAGGAGAAAGAGGTTTTACAGGACATGGACAATTGCCAGAATGCTGGAAGTACTTTAGGGTGACCTTTCTGTCTGCTAGATATGGGAAACCTGTTTGCTAGGAAAGTTGGTATCTTAGGGAAGACACCAAAAACATGTGAATCCTAACCAAAATGAGAGCTCAATTTGGAAATATTTCCCCATTTCAGATTGGGAGAGGCACTGTCTTTTATAAAAGGTCTCTAAAAGGCTATTAACAAATAACTTGCATTTAGAATGTTTATCCATCAGTCTCCAGGCACTTTTCAAAGCAGGAATTTATGTTTATCCCCAGTTATTAATGAGAGGAAAATGATAATTAAATATTTACAAGGAGTATTTTGCAGACATCAATTAATAATACCAAATGAAGTTTGGACTCGAAGCCTGGACTTGTAGCAATATCTGGATCTTTGTAATTTAGCATAAAAAAGAGGTAAATACACCTCAGTTTAATCTTATTTTTAGAAATGCCTGGCACACCAGAAAAATCGAATATCACCATCACCATTGTAAGTCATGTTTTTAAGAGTAGTAAAAACTAGACCAGAAGTAACATACATATAAGAATATTTTAAGAGCTTTCAAATCACTTTAAGGGTCAGCTGATTTCAAGATTTTGTGTTGCATTTTATCATCTTTTCTAGTCTTCCTAAGTCCAGAGAAATGAAAATGTGATGGAGTTTACAAGATTTTTACACTGCTTGTGTGATCTTCTGGGTCTGGATTTGGGGAACTGACTATACCGAGACATATAAAGAAACATTTATAATCTTGCATGCAAAAGAAATTAGTTTACTTATTTTAGAAGTAGGTAATATGTGAAATAATTTGTTTCTAGTAGATGCAAATTATACAATCATAGAATCCTTTGGGTTGGAAAAGACCTCTAAGATCATCAAGTCCAACCATTAACCCAGAACTGCTAAGCCACCACTAAACCACGTCCCTCAGCAGCACATCTACATATTTTTGAACACTTTCAGGGATGGTGATTTCCTCTTATCCTATCCCTTGTTACCTGGGAGAAAAGACTGACCCCCACCTGGCTACAACCTCCTTTCGGGGAGTTGTAGAGATCAATAAGGTCAAGTAAATAGTAAGTTTAATAAAGGATTAAATGGAAAAGAAACTTCCTGGCCTGCCATCTTTGAGTCTTTCACTCAGTGAACAAAAGTAATAATACTGTGCTCATTTGATAGCTCAATACACCCTGAAGAGTAAAGTGGGAATACTACTTTGAAAACTTACTGGGATTGCTTCAGAAATGATCTGTAGGGGTAAGAACAATCTTTAATATCCTGAAATGCGGAACAAGACTGTGAAAAATACCAGAATGGGACAAAATCTGATATAAAGGTATGTAAATGTAGGTACCAAACTGCAGGTATTTACATCAATGGTGCCTAAACTCCCATTACCAGCAAAGGGGACTTAAGACAGTTTCTTACCTATAAGAGTCTACAGTGATTTGAGATGTCCCATGACATCTGGAACATCTGCACAGGTTTGCTAGATAGGGTATAGGACTGAAATCCACCTGCTTTTAGGTGTTTTGACACCAGGCAGGTCACCCTTGTGCACCTCACATCGTTTAGGCAACTGAATTGATCCCTGGGACTTCATTCAATACATTCAGAGAAGTCTGGGGAATGATTTAACACGTTAAATGGATGTGTCTCCTTTAGGATGAGCTGCACCGTCCTTCTGGCTACACTGAGGGCTCCATCAAGCTGAATAAAAATGTGAGTTGGGTGCTGTTTGAGGGGCTCTGTAGTAAAGAGATATCTATGTCAGGTGAACAGGTAATAATGCAGAGGGTTTATAGGAGAACAGCACCCTTTTATAGCAGCAGTGGAATACCTGATAGCTTCTAAAAAGGCTCAGTTGTATCTTGCCCTAGATCTTCACTGACTGCATGGGAAGCTTAGACATCCAGCTTACATAAAAACAACTAGATATAGCTCCCTTATCCTGAGCACAATCTGAAATTTCTGGTTTGAAAACTACTTCTCATACGAAAAGGATTTAATGGGGTGTGTAAAGGGTCTATCTCCTTTACAGTTAAGCCTCTTAATTACCAGTAATCATTATATATGGCAGCTCTTACCAACATAACATTGTATTTCTTATTAAAAAGCCAGCTCTTTTTTAGTGAAATGATGCTGTAGAGTCTCATGGTAACTCTGCTTTCAGTTCCTGATGAATATATGCTTCTCCACAGTTGGGGATATGCAGAGCCTATTAATTTTCCCATGAAGCTTATTAAGAGAAACCATTCTATAGAAAATTTCTAACCACCCCTTCTTGCCAAGCTCCTGTGAGGGTGTATTTTATTAGCCTCACTTTAGGTAATGAGCATAAAAAGGCCGAAAGATATTATCTTCTACTTTATCTTACATTTCTATCAGTAATTCCCCTTGCTCTAATTTTGGTGGACTTTATTTCTCTGCAAGTTAAAGTCTTTGAAAAATCTAAGAAAGCTGGATAATTTCCCTTTGCTGATGAAAGTAAGTTTCAAGTTGGGGGGAAAATCTGATTTTACATTTAAATCAGACATGACAGATGGAAGATTAATGGTAAAGCATTCAAATGTGTTTCCTGAAAGTCAAATTTAGCTGCCTGACTTTCCAGGCTAATTGAGCTCACATTGAAATTGGTTCATTTTTGGTGTGCTTCACACCTATGAAAGGAGTTGCTTTCATTATAATAATTTCTTTTTGGTTTATAAGTCTAAAATTAAACATGGTAGTTTCACAGTGGAGTCTTCTGGGTATTCTCAGCTTTGTAGTGCATCCCATTACAGCTCCTATAAACCAACTTCATTGTTCTAAAAGCCAAGGCCGAAATTTCTGAGTCTGGCACTGGAGAGCTGCAGGAGGAAGGCAATGAGTATCAATCAGGCCAACATATCATGAATCCTGATGCTTAAGGACATCCAGACCTGCAATTCTGCCCAGTGCTATGATGCAATTATGTCTGCTCATGTTTTAATGATGGCCTTACTTAAAAGTGAAAAGATCCAAGCGTGCCTGAAGGCTTGGAGTCTGGTTTGGCAACTACCTCAAGGACTCCTCCACACCCCAGGCTGGTGAAGCTCCGACGGGCAGCAGAAGAAACAGATTCCCCTCTCAGTGTGGGGGGTAAGGGCCATCTGCACCGAATGTTTACACCCTCATTGAAAATAAGTAAGAGCTTTAAAACAATGATAATGAAGACAAAGCAAGCTTGAACTTATTGGTCACACTTTCTCAGAACTTTGAAAGTGAAAACTGCTTAGCGATTATCCAAATTCAACAATTCACAGCAGATGACAGGTAGTAAGGTCTGATGAGACTTTTGATGGCCGTAAAGGAAATAGTAAAATATTTGTATGTCTTCACTAATACAAGTAACATTTGAAGACAGAGGTGAGTTTATTGACTTCATGGTGCTTCTGCTGATTTAAAGATATGTCCTGTGAAGGCTCTCCAAAGAACTAAATTGTGATAACTTTCCTTCAGAAGGTCACTAGGCCTAAATTAGACTGATACTCAAAGTAAAGTGGCCAGTATATATTACAGGAATAAGTAGTTTATAGATCAGAGTGGCAAACAACACATACAGAAGTTGCCTTCAAAGTAAGCCCTCACCTTTTTTTTCTGTTCATAACCAAACAAATATATTAACACATGTACGTCCTCCTAAGCAGATGGACCTCCTTTTACCATGTGTAAAAGCAACAGAGAAAGTAAGAAGAGAGTGCTAGAGCTATTTCCAAAATTTTCTATTTTGTCTCCATGTATTTTTGACCTTGGGACTGATTTTCCACACTAGAAGGACTATGTAGACAACATCTGAAACATCCAAGACATATCTGAAACATCCAAGATTGTGGAGTGTTTCTGAGCTGTAGACCAAAGATTCCTTATTTTGGTAAATGTGAGAGTGCCTTAAATGTTTTAAGAAATATGAACTGCTGGATTGAAAAACAAATCAAAGACATCCTGATGAAAGTGTATTTATTTTTTCCCTATGATTATGGAACTTAATTGTTAATTTGTTAATTAAGTGGATAAAGAAAACAGATTTGCATCTGTTTTCTTGACTCCATAAATTGTGGCTTTAATGGTATCATAAAACTCATGATAAAAATCATGAGCAATATTAGAAATTCACACCTTTCCAAAAGGATTTTGTTCATGAGCACAGTAGAAGAAGGTGATTGAGACCTTGCTATGGAAAGATGAAAGAAGGAATCCCTTGGAAAGGGAGTGAGGGAAAAATCCCAGAGGAAGGCACTCTAATACTTGTGGTAAATAAAGAGATAGAGAAAAGAAATAAAGTTAAACAACAACAACACAGGGAAAAAGAAATCATTTGTTGTTTCCTAATGCCTCAGCACTGGACACCAGTGTTTTCCCTCAGCTAAATCCAAAGCCTGTTTGAGAGAGGTCCTGAAATCTGGGAACTCTAGAGGGCACCAGAGGTGTTTCACCACAAACTTCACTGTGCACTAGGCTTCTTCTAGTCCGTGCCTCCAAACAGAAGGCTGCTGCTGCTAATCGAGATGACTGGAATTATGACAGCAGCTGCTCTACCTCCTGATAAGCAAAGAAGCATAAAAAAAGAGAGATCATATATAAATATATAAAAGGGGGTGAGAACATCTTTAAAGGCAGGTAAGGCTTTGGGCTTGGCTCCTTGTTACAATTTAAAAAACACATCGAGCTTCAAAACCCATTTCAGTGCTCCCTTCTTCCCTTCAGAAGGAAGGATGTTACTTTCTCTCTGCTCCCGAAGTCTGTGACTCTGGTTTCTTGTCTGTCACTTTCTGTGTCACCTCGTCAGTGTGATGCCAGGCTCTGGCAGGAGGCTGACAGCTCCAGGCTCAGCGAGGAGCTAAGAGACAAAACTCCTGTCTCAAACAGTTTCATGGAAAGAGAATATCAGTTTCATATCAGTGGGATACGAATCAGAACACAGAATAATCTGTGAGGATGCTGATTGCTTTCATTACCCAACTTTAGTATTCTGAACCTATATTTTTTTTTGTCTGTTTTTATAAGGCCTCTTCACTGAAAGAAATGTCACTTGCAAGAAAGTAGTTTTCCCTTTGCTGTTTTACTGTCTTTATCTTTTATATATAACATAGAAGATCTGGATGTGATTTTGCATCTTGATGAAATGTAACCTTGAAGTTAAAGGATCAAATACAGCTTCAGTAATTGGTGGGTGTTAATTTTTCTCTATATGATGGATGGCATTAGTAGGATTCCTGAAATCTCCAAACACCCCAGATTCTTATAGACACAAGTGTCCCAAAAGCAGATGTAGAAGAAATCTCTATACCAAATTTTAGGAATGAAGAAAGTGATACTAAGAGGATGATTGACAAGGTCAAGGAATCTGTGTGTACAAACCAAGACACAGACTCAGATCTCTTGAGTATGATCTCAGCAAGTCTTCTCTCTGTAAGGTTTCTGTGTTATGTTTTTGGCTTTCCAGCACAGAACGTGGGTAACTTCTGGGGATTTTCTGGTAACTCTAAAACATGAGGTTTTGGGGAACTAAAATAAATTCTGCCAAAAATTTAAAAAAACCCTCTCAAATCTGTTCTGATGCAAGGGTAGGTTATGAAGGCAAAGATGTGAAGACACATGTCAGTGTGACTTTCAGGTTCCTGGATGAATCTCAGATATAACAGTGGAATAGAAGAGAGAATGTGCAAATTGAGGTCTGCTTTGGTATTTTATCAATAGATTTAAGTGTGAAATGAATAAAGCAGGATCCTAGACGCAGAACTCCAGCTTTGGTTTGATGCAGAAGCCACTACATTACGATAATTAAAATACTACAATGTGATATAACAATACTGAAGGGCTTTCATTCTCTGTCCAGCCTTAAACTTCCCTCTGCAAAGGGGAACAGCTTCAGGAAGAGGGTTGGAAAGGAAATCCATGCAGCCAGAGATGCCACAAGAGGTTTAGAGTTATCTGGAAGTTTGGTAGATGTGATGCACAAGGACACAGAAAATGCCCTTGGATCGTGGGAGTAGCAGATGAATGTGAGACAGGATGTCCTTTTACACCTAAAATGACCCTTGATCTCATGATTCACCAATCAGATGAGTCACCCTAAGGTTCTGAAACTGAAACTGGGGAATGCCTTTAGTCACCTTTAGCTTCATTAACAAAGGGAGAATACACAAGCTTTCTCTGATCATGATCACTCTTACCATGAGTGATCAGCACAGCCTGACCTCATCTCCATCAGTCAAGCATTTTTAGCTCAAAGCTGTGGTCTCAGCTTCCAGCTGAGAACATTGACTGAGGTCAGGCTGGCTTGTGCCTGGGAATTGTTAGGGACAGAAAGGGTTGGTCTTGGCCAAATACATGAAAGGAACCACAGTAGCAGTAAATCGTTGCAAACCATTGTGGCTCCAGGATCACAACCACACAGTTTATTGGATCAGTTTTCATGTATCTTTTGGGGTGTTGTCGTGGGTTTCCCTTCTTCATGACAGGGATCTATACACCTGAAAATCTTCGGTTCATCTCGTCTGGTTCTCTGCTCTCTGTGATCCAGCATCTCTGCTGGATGCACTAAATGTCTGGAAAGTGCAAAAATCTACACAGATGAGTAATATGGAAGTTAAACTCAACCATTTCCCATATTGACATGCTTCAGATCTACCTGCACAGCACAAACAGGAAAAGGTTGGAGCTTGGTGAGTGTGCTGGTTCCAGATCCAGCAGAAGAACCTCTTGGCCTGCAATGTTGCCATTCAGCTCTGAGTTAGAGGCAGGACTGTGGTGTTGGAGGTTATCCAAGGCTTCACCATCTCCAGTCACAACTATCAGTATGGTACAGAGTGTGTGTTTCAGAGTTCTTGTGTCTCCAGGCAGTCCTGTCTTCCCCTGCTGTAGGTCATAATTGTCCTGGTTCACCATTTACAGGCTTTTCTAGAGTGAATTATTCTCAAAGCTTTATTTTGTGTTTTGTTGCACCCATCTTTTTTCCTTTCTCCAAATATTCCAGACACCTTTTTTCCTCCCATCACCTTGAATAACTGAGAGCTGCCTCTCAGTTTCACTGAGCATGAAACCAGGTTCTTCTACCAGATCTGAATCCAAACCCAATGAATGCTAAAGAGAGATTTCTATAACCTTTCTGACCTGAAAAAAATGGAGATGAAACCTCCATAGTGACAACAGTAAGATTTGAAACTGGTTTAAATCTCAGGAGAAATTAAACCCCCAGCTTTTCCCTCTTCCATATACAGATGCATGTACACAGAAGCCTCACATGATTCTGTGGGGTTTTGGGGAGAAGACCTCTGAATTATAAGTAATAGAAGACATTTTAAAAGAAAATAAATTTTATATAAATATTTTCTTTTTAATTTTTCCTTGTCTTTCTTTTGCTCTCACTCTTGCTCTCTTACTCTCCCTTTCCTGTTGCTCACTCCATTTTGGGAGCAAAGGATGAGAAAAATAGGTAACTCTCATTAAAGCTATAGAAAATTTGGAATTATTTTCTAATACTGATATGCTGACTTTGGTCTCTTCTGTAGAAAAATCATAAATGCCTTTGATCAGCCTTTAGAGGACAACAATGAGATGTTTATGTATCCAGACAAAAAGTCTCAGCACTTAGTAATGGAAATTGATTTTTCTGGTATTTTGTTTGCCCTGTGGCTTAGTCCTTATTCTGTCCTTGAAAACCAGGTATGGGATAACTCAAGTGGTGGTTTTCAGAGCAGATACAACCCACAGGATCACTTTTGTTCAAGGTGTTCAAGGTCAGGCTGAATGGATCTCTGAGCAACTCAGTCTAGTGGAAGGTGTCCCTGTCCGTGGCAGGGGGTTGGAACTAAATGATCTTTAAGGTCTCTTCCAATCCTTTCAACTCACAGAAGAGCTGAAGGACAGCTTGGGCAGCCCTAAAATGTATCACCTCTTCTTGAACACTTTTGTAATGCTTAGAAATCTAAGCTGTCCCAACACTTAGCCCATGAGGTTTATGATCCAGCTCTGACAAGGCTGGACTTCTCTAAATCTAGATTTATAGCACAGGTAAGGCACCTGGCTGGGCTGTAATAAGGATTGGTGCTTCCATGAATTCTCAAGTTACACATATATTAGTGACATTATATGCATCACTATGCTCAGGAATAGTTTGGGACAGTGTTAGTTAGACCAGGCAAAAAACCCACCAGAAATTCTGCAAATAAAGAGCAGCACAGGTAGCCAATGCCTGTGCCCTGGCACTACTTTTATTTGTTAATATATTTGAGGTTATTTGAAGTTATCAATACAACTTCTCCGCAGTAATATCCTCCAAAATATATTGAAGAGGGAGAAATGTTGAATGAAGCAAACATAATAAAGCCCTGGCTCAGGTAGTGCACAACAATTGCTGCTATGAATTTAAGGCTCTACAGAATTGCCTGTTCCTGATCAAACAATATGGGAAAATCACTCTTTGTGGAGCACTGAGTTTTCTGACTTCAGGTCGGATGGACATCTCAGAGAGCAGCTGCACAAAAAGGGTTGTACCAAGGGTGTAGAAAAGCCTCTTTTTTTGGATAAAGTTGTGCAAAATTCAGCAGTTTTCAGGCTCACTGGCAGCTCCTTTGAAGATTTCCCCTGTTTTATGTTTTGTGTGAACTTTGAGTTTGGAGTTTGAGCAAGCCCAGCACTTCTGATCCCTTCACAGGGACTATCCTGTACTTCAGGTTGGACACATGTTTACAGATCTTGATGAATTGGGACTCAGCAGAAAAACTTCAGAGAGAAGTGTGGGCTTGAAGATTTAAAATAGAGGAAACAGGAAAAACTGCTTCAAACTGACCTGTGCCAGTCTGTGAACTCTGGTCTTAAAAATTAACATTGAGCAAGTAACATCAGAAGCCAGTGCAGCACATAACTCCATTTCAAAAGCTATAGGGTAATTTATTCCTAAAGAAAACCTCCTTTCACCCCAAAGTGGATCAGATTCCACTGTATGGATCAGAAGTTATAGCTCTTCAAAAAGTCTTCCACTATCTTTGTAGTTATTTTAATAATAGAGATTTGTGTGATTCCTCTGAATTTTTAGGGTCGTAAAAAAATCTCTGTGTCTTTCTGACATCATGTCATGATAAAATGGCATGGGTTGGAAGAGACCTTAAAGATTGTTGAGTTCCAACCCCCTTCCATGGACAGGGATACCTTCCACTAGACCAGGTAGCTCCAAGCCCCGTCTCAACTTGGAACACTTTTGATATGGCAGAGGCACATACATGTAAGTAAAAAATACCAACTTGTCACCTTCTTGTTTCTTTGCTGCCTTTATTATGATTTACAAGGAAAAATTTCTGAACCACTTCTTGTTATATTAAACCTGAATAAATAGTATGATACTATATGAGCTTTCCCATGATCAAAAATTGGCTCATATTTGATAGAGGTTGAAAAACACATTATTTTTATGCTAAAAACCTTCACAAAACCTTACCAGAGATTCCTGAGAAAGACCTTGACTTATCCTTGCCAAATAAGATATTTTGGTCTCATTCTACAACACAGAAACAGAGAATTTACTGAGAAAAAACCCCAGAGTTATGGAATAAAGGTATAAATGAAGATGGAAAATTCACTATTGAAAAAGTCTATAGATAGATAATATCTAACATATAGATGCTATAAAATTTGTGATGACTGTAGGGAGTCACTGCTTCAGACCTACATCTCCTTTGCTGTAGACCTATTTGTAGAGCACCAACAGCTCTTGGGCATTTTGGTCATAAATAACATTAATTTTCCTATGTATAATCACGACCAGCCACTTATTAAGACAGTCAAGCTTTCTCTGTGTGTTGGGGTACCAAGAATTTCTTCCTCTTCTCTCATCCCCAACTGATCATGTCCAATTTCCTGTGACATAGGGTGGTTCAGTCTGAGGCTCATCCCTCAGAGAAATACAGAGAAACCAAGTGATTTGTCAGAAGAAGTCAGTGTTGGAAACCTGACACAGAAAACAGTTAATGCTCCTGGAAAACAGGGTGAATCACATCTTCACACCTTCTCTGGCATTTGAAACAGACTCAAGTGACTTCTGTGATATTTGGAGCATCTTGTGGATGCCCCATCCTAGGAAGTGTTCAAGGCCTGGTTGGCTGGGGCTTGGAGTAACCTGGGATAGTGGAAGGTGTCCCTGCTCATGGCAGGGGTTTGGAGCAAAATGAGCTTTAGGATCCCTTCCAACTCAAACCATTCTGTGATTCTGTGGTTCCATGATTTGTAATCTCAGGATGACAAATTGTGGCAGAAGGGATTAGGATGACATAGGAGTGAAGAGTGCTGGATTTAGGGGATAGTAATAATGATTTTTTTGCCTACACTAGATTTAGCTGTTTACAGTATAAGTGTGTAGTGCAGTTGGATAAGCTCCCACTCAGCTGGAGATCTAGACCAGACTGTTCAGTCAGTGGAATTTAGAGAAAAATTTAAGCCACAGTGATGTAGGTGTCTATGTTAGACCTGCTTAACTGTAATGAAGATTTCCCAGGTTGTACAGGCCTGAGATGCCCAGAGACCATAGCAGAAGATACACAGCTGGTTGAAATGGAGGCATCTGCATGTAGGAGAGTAGACTTAGAGGTCTGGGTCAGAAGCTGATCTGACCTCAACATCTCTGCACTAGATGGAAAAGAAATACAGTTTGAGGTCACTGTCTGGGCCTGTCAGCACTCATCATTCCACAAGCACAATCAGAGAAGACTGATTTAAATCCAGAGAAGTGCCTGTGTAGGATCAAGACCTGTGCTTGCCCAGGTGCCCATCTTCAGTCCAATACTTTATACCCACAGCAGAATGAAAGGACTGAATGATCCAGGAGCTGCCTGAAGAAGCTTTGTACTCCAACCTACTGAAGTGCAGCAGAGAAAGAAGGATGGGAGCTGTACCAGTTGACAGCTTTAGCAGCTGAAGCATCCAGCATTTTATCCTAACTGCTATTTCTTCTTTAAACACAGGAATCCTTGGGGTTTAGCTACCTCATATCACATGTACTCTATGTGCATCTAACAGGGAATTATCTATTTTTTCCACAAGCTTAGGTAGCCCATTAAAATCCCTCTATGAGTATTCTGCATGAATAAGTGTGTTTCCCTTGGTGTGCAAGCATAGTCAGGGGTTTTGGAGTTTGTGTGTGTGTATAAGGGAAAGCATACACAGACCCAAGTGGTACCTGTGTGCATGTGCATGAGAATAGGAGTGGGGTTGTCTAGCTGTGTTTGTATGTGCCTAGGACACACAGATGTGTAAGAATGAACAGGAGTGTGTGTATTCGTGGACCAGGATTTACCTTTGCCTCTCCCCACACCCCAACAGACATATGGAAGAAGTGGGATGGTAGGTATTTTGGATCCTATTCAAAGTCCAAGGGACTAAACATAAGTTATCACAGTAGCTGGCTGCTGGGTGCCTCATGTTCTATTTGAATCTAAATAATTAGCACATGTCGGGATACTGGGACACAGAAGTTGTCTGTCCAACCAATGGAAGAAGGGTGGCTCAGCTGACTGTGCCAGAGAATATACAGCATCATTCCAGGTTTTTGTAGCACTATAAAGTCTGCTTGGTGTTATATTCTGTAAACAACCTTCTGGAACAATCCTTTACATGATGATTTTTTTCATATATCAGCTAGTTAATGAAAAAAAAAAACCAAAAAAAAACCCCAAAAAACCAAAATCTGTAGTCTCACCTAGTTGTGTATTTCCCTCTGTGGTCTGAGCAAAGACAAAAGCACCTCTAGGATGTTTCATCAAACTTATCTTTGATAAATATCTTAGATGACCCCACTATTTTAAAGTGGCCCTCTGGAAGTTCCCACCTTACTCCTGACTGTATCTAACACACTGCCTAAAGCAAAAACCAGGAAATTGCACTGTAACTCCTGGGCTAATAAATCTTTTTGATCCCAAAACATCTACACACTTTTATCCATAGCTTGGATAAAATTCTGATGAAACTTGGAGTTGGTGTGCAGGTACCAAGGGTCTTTGTCTTCATAACAGCTTCTTAGGCTGTTTAAACCAGTATATTAAATATTTCTAGGGCACAGGCCCAGGAGCTGAGGCTAAATATAGTAGCAGTCTCTGGCTTTTTAGTCTGAGCCAGATTTCATTCTCCCAGAATTTTCCAAGGTGTTTTTCAGTAAATTAGTGAATTACTGCAGTAAAACTGTTTTAGTAGACAATGTACCTTGAGGCCAGTGTCCTTCAGAAGCCAAAAGGTTAATAGTATGGTCATGGTAAGATGATGTCAAATGGTCTCAGTGGCATAGAAGAGGTTCTGGAACTATTTAGTTAATTGTGAAGGATGTAGCCTGTTCCTCCTTTTATTTCTATTTTTATTAATTTACATTGGATCTGAACTTGAGTTTCTATACTTCTGGACCATCCACCTGTGACCTGTGACTTGGGTCACACCCAGAGCAAGACAACTTTCTGGCCAGATGAGGATATTTTGCCAGCAGATGTATAAAATTACTCTACTCAGACTGTGGTCCTAGAAGCAAGCTGAATGCAGTGAGCTTGAACTACATTACTGGGGAAATCTTCACTTTTTATAGGCACAGATAGCAGGTATTATGGATATTAATTGTTTATTTGGATGTCTTCCAGGTAAGGGAACAAATACCATCAAAACATCACATGTAGTCTTTATCAAAATTATGAATTTTAGTTAATTTAGTTCCTCTTTCAAAATCATACCTGAAATGTGTTAAATGTCTCTGGATGTCGAGGTCTAATATTGGAGTCGGTCTGGAGGATCCGAGGGGTGATCTGTCTTGACTTAGAAGGTCTTGGAATTCTTTACATATTTGTCTAAAAGGAAAAATAGAAATCCTTATATAAGACAGGTGTAATCCTTCCCTTAGAGCTGATTTCCACAGCATTGTCACCTTATCCTGAGCAATCTCATTTGCAACAGATTTCCTCAGCAGAAACACTGTTACAGAAACTAAAGGCAAACAAATCCATCTCTTGCTTCCCTGCCCCAAAATTCTCAGAGCAAACAACACACAGAATCTCTTGAACAGGAATAGTTCCCCCCATGGAAGCATATTAACCCTGACATTTTAAATTGTGGTTTTTCATTTGAACTGGCCCCAGTTTGGCAGAGTTAAGACTGGCTTAGCTCACCTATATTTGAAGCAAGGTGTATAGTTTAAGAAAATGCTGAACTAGCATTAGAAAATGCCTGAAATGTATAAATTGCTTCATTATTTATTTTGTGTAAACACACCAATACTTGTACATTTGCTTGTGTTCACTGGTTTATCTGCAAGTCAGAAGTCCTGGATATTTTGGATTTGCCTTCTTGACCCCAAACCCTTAAGACAAATTGAGCAGTAGGAGTTCTGAAGGAAAGACCACTTGTAGTGGGAATTCAGGCTCTGTCTTGTCTGGTCTCCCACCAGCACTGAAGCTCAGCTTCTTTGTAAAGGATGGGTGGTCTTATTGTCATCCCTCTCCCTCTCAAGCCTTCCCTCAGGCTTCTTAGGATGCCTCAGTAACTGAGGGTTAAATTTATCCCCTGGGATTCCTCCATATAGGACCTAACACTAGGAAAGGCCTGAAAATAAGGCCTTTTCATTCTTGTGATGTTGGTACATTGGGCCAGTTTGCAAATTAACTTAGGAATATACTACCAATATATTCTTTAGAAAAAGAAATCAAATCAGCTCCATTTATCCTCAGCAGAATATTATCTGGACCACGGATGACTTGATCACTTACTTTCACTTGGTCTATGGTACAGGTCACTAAAAAAGGAAAAGTGACCTCTCCAAATTAGTTCTCCATTGACTGTATTGGAAATACAGGCACTGACAGGGGGGTAGGAGGGCATGATCATCTCCAGATGATCAGGACATTCAGTTGAGTTGCCTGATACTGGTTGGATTGACCTAATACTGGTCACAGGGACTACATTTAACCTAGTTAAAAGTGCCACCCAGTGAAGTACAGAGTGCCAGAGGGCATCATCATACCTAAACCCTGTGGCTTCCTGAGAATAGACCCCATCGCAGGCTATCTCACAGAAGGTGCCCAGAAGATGTTTGGGAGAATTCAATGAGCCATTCTAACATTTTAATAACACAGACAGTTGAAATCTTATGAGTCAGTGTGTGTGTGGTTTACTTGGTTAGCATAGATGGAATCCCTGTGCCTGGGGCCAGTTTCTAACACTGAAGAGCACCTCTGTGGTCTGTGATTTCTGTTAGAAGACTCATTGCACATCTGGTCCTAGATAAAGTTTGGGTTCTTCGTTTTAACTCTTGTCTTTTGGGATGGGGGCATAATGGAAGAAAAAGTGGGAAAACTCAGCCTTCTTGGTCTTTAGAAGGTCGTTCATTGCTGAGTTACCAGCAAGAAAATTATACTAAACCGGTTTTACCCTTCACTATATCACTGTTGTACAAGTTAGGAATACAGACCTTGAATTCTACAGTTCTCTCTTGACTCAGAGGAGAGAAGATGCAGAAACCTATTTCCTGCTGTGCTTCTGGACCCCATCCAAGCCTGATTTCTGTAAATGCTTGTCATCTGTATGGACCCAGACACTGACTGCTTGAAAAGACAGCATCATCTTAGCCTTTCAGGCAAAGAGAGGTATTCAGCAGAAATGTATGTAAATGCAGCATACAGTTTTAATGAATCAGGTCCTTAGAGGAAAAACAGTTCCTTTCAACAACTGAAAACAGTCAGTCATTTTGGCTTCTAAACAATCTACTATCCCCAGTCGGCCCTGTCAGCACTGCTCTTCTCTCCTTCCTCCAACCTTTACTTTCTACCTGTTGAGAAAGTTCATCTTAAAAGTTCTTTTATTTTGACAAAGGAAAATGTCAGAACCAAGTGTGCAATTAAGTTCCCTTCTATCTTCATGTGTCAAAAGTCTTTACTGAACGTTGGTAGATAGAAAGAAAAGAAAAAAACTTTTTTATTATACATGAAAACCTGTAAAAAGCAGTAACCTACTTATTTTTTTTTTCAAGGGGATTTCTAGGCAAAGTGGTGTCTCAGAGCCTCCACTACCAGTAAAACATCACCTGGGGTAGTGACAGGGAGAGGGGCTGACAGTTATTTGCTGAGGTGGACTGTGACTTTGAAAAAGCAAAGAAAGATGATTGTGCTGTCCTAGGGGAACGGATTAATTACAAAAAGTCCTGGCCACTCCTGCACGGGAGATGTCTAATGACTTGTGATACGTGGTCAGATAATCCAGTAAGCCCAGCAAAAGATAAAAAATTCTGTACTGGGTCAGAACAAGAGCTCATCCAGTCCATGATCCCTATCAGTAACCAAAGAAAATGCCTTGTGCTGAGCACAAGAGTGGGACAAATGTGAGCCCATGAGTCTGATTTATTCCTGGCAGAGTAGCCAGAACCAGATATCAGAGTAGCCCAAGGACCAGATATCAGAGAAGTGTCATGAGTCAGATATTGACGATTCTGTGTTGGCTGGAATCAACTCCACAATAAAACCATTATTCACAGTATTCTGTTTTGGTCTGTGTAAATGTGTGTGTATCCCTCCCTCTGTCTCATGTGGAAGACTTTGTGCTGTGACACCCTGTGATGTTTCCCACAAGACAATGCCTCTTCATCAAGTGGAATAATTGATGTGGCCTTCTGCAGTTTTGCATCTGTCCCAGCTGCAACCTGATCAGGTTCTGTCCCATGTTGTAAAGACATTCAGGGTCTCCCACACCTCTGCAAGCTGAACTAACCCATCTTTAAAGACCGTCTAAACCCAGGTCCAACTTTCTGTTTTGTTGCGGGGTTTTTTCCCATTTCTGGGTGAATTGATTATGTGTTATAAAGCCTTTTTAACGTGCCTAGAGTTAACAGGCCAATATCAGTACTGTTTGGCCAGAACTGTGACAATTCAGTCTATTTTTTGAAGCACCTTGCTCTTTCCAGACAATCATCTACTCAGTCAAAGGGGGTGAGTAGAAAAAAAGAGAGTCATAGGAGACTGGCTTTTCCCATTTTTCATGCCTTTCTTACCCTTTCAGCTCTAAACCAAATCCTGTTTCACTCCCATCCTGCCTTTGCTGACACTTGTGTTCAGCATTGTCTACTGACTACACAGCCCAACCATCTCCTCTTCCCATGGTAATTGTCAGGTAAGGCTTTGATTCTTCATTGTCTAGACCACAAAATTTTTTAGAACAGGCCATGGCACCATCGTGTTGCATCAATTTGTACTGTCCTAGGCAGGTCCTGAGTTAGCAAATGTGAGAGACCATTTTCCAGAGGTAGTTTGGGAAGATCAGGTAGTTTAACAGCATGAATGCAGTTTGTCCCACGACGGAAGATGGTCCTGTTTTCATTGGCTGTATTACTATCAGCATAGCCTCAGACCAGGTAGGGCTCAGCAAGGCAGTGAAGAGAGTATTGCCCTAAGCTCAGAGACCTCCATGTGTTAAAGAGGGCTGTTGGCACCTAAAGCAGCAACCTTTAGCCTTCACTAGCCCGTGGGCCACAGTTCTGAGCATGACAGCTGAACTACTTCCATTCAGGGTGGGTGGATTGCTTGAGTACAAGGTATAGATGCCCTCGATGACAAGGAGGCCTGGGAGCTCCTACTGGGCACCAGAGACTTCATCATTGTAGACATTAAGGGCTCTGTTTAGATACCCACACATAAAATATGCAATATCCAAGACACCCATAATAACTGGCAATACAACACAGTAACAAAAAGGGACCTGTGTGCTCCTGGAGCAGCAGTGGGTAGCCAAGCTGGACAACCCAGTTCAACTCAGATAGGAATAGGTGCTTGTGTTTGGGCAACTGAATCAAGCCACTGAAGCTGGATGTTGAAATCCAGAATGGAATTTCACCTAGATTCTAGGAACTGTGGAAATAACTTTGTTCTTTCCCCTTATTTTTCCTCAATATCCCACATGTGGAAGATCTCACCAAAAGCACTTCTATGGGCTTCTGGCTCTGTCCTACAGTGGACAACAGCAAAAGACACAGGCAGGGACACTTCAGTTCTTTCCAGAGGCAAAGCTTGCCATGAGTGATTTTACCACCCTGGGATTTCTGTGTTGGTTTTGGTGGCAGCATGACAATCCACCACTTTTTCTGGCGTCATAACTCACAAGCTTGTAAGTCAGGGAAGTTGTGGAATTAATGAAACTGCAAAACTAAAGCTTAGGTATGACTGGTGAGCAATTTAAACTCCTGATGATTGTCTGGAGTACCTTGTATCAGATATGTGGAAGCATGGCTGGAAAATGCCATGATGTCATGGACCTGTTTCTCCTGTAACACCTGGACAAGACCGGGCTGGGAATCACTGTTCTCCTTGCAGGCAGGAGAGGGCAGTAGTAGCACACACATTGACCTGTCTGTCCCTGTTACCAGACACCTACTGCAATAGGATGTGGCCTTTGTATTATCGACAGATCTCTCTGCTTAATTTGCTGGTGCTTTTAACTGAAAGAAGGGGGGGAAGAGTAACTTTGTTCCTTACAAGTGCAGGATAACAGCCTACAAGCCCAAAGTTCATGGTGGTGAGGGGTAATGAGTGCCCAAGACTCCCCATTTCAGTAGTAAAGAGGGTGAGAAAGTAGATATGGAGTGGTGAGAAAGGGTAGTGAGACTCTTGGGTGCCCCTCAGCCTGACAGCCTTTGGGGACAGGACATAACAGTGACCCACTGATTATTGCAACCCATGGCAATGTGATCTCTCACTAGAGCAAGGAGAAAATGGGGAAGGTTTGTATCATTATGGTTGAGTGGTGTTTCATGGATGGGGCAAATCCTTCAGCTGGGGCAACTTGGAGTCTAAACTCTTGTTTAGGCTGTGCTGCCCAGCAGTACAATCAGGTCTTACACCCTTAGGGGGGCAGGTTTTTAATGGGCTACAGAAATGGGGAGACACAACTTTCTGCTTCTTGCCAGCTGGTTTATTTTCATGCCTCTGAAACCACTTGAGTCCTTAAAACCAATGTGGATGGAGATAAGAATGAGATCATATTCCACTTATTCCTTTTAATGTACAAATAAATCAGGAACATGATATGTGAGGTGTCTCATCGCCTTCACTACCAGAAAGTGCCCCCTGAGCCACATGGGGATCCTTTTATCATCCCAGGGAAGGATCACAGGGATTTAGAAGCCCAGGATGTTTCGGTGCATCTTTTCTCTGGATCATCCAAGGGATACACCAAGGCCAGGAGTCTTGGCAAAGCAGAAGGACACTGGGATACAAAGGGCAATCTTGTTGCTGAGCAGCCCTCTCCCCTACTACAGGGTGATTACTCTCTGCTGGATGTATCACAGTCTGAATGATTCCAAACATTTCCAGCGCTTAGGTGATGATTTGAGGGCTTGGATTTGTGGCCTCAGCTCTACCGAAGCCTCACATGTAACACTGCAGCAAGCACAGGGGAGTGTGAACGTGTTCAAGGTTACCCCATGCAGTCACACCACACACCTGGGGTGGGTCTACATTGTTCCATGCAGGTTATTTATCCCTGTTTCCCTTGGCTCATGAGGTTAATTCCTCCCTCATCAAGGCTAATTAACCTAGATGAAATGTTATCCTAACATGTTGTTACTGCTCCAGGGAGGCGAGTGGTTTGCTTAGAGTGATGTCTGGTGCCTCTTTGTGTCTTTAATGTCTTTAGCAAAGCTCCCCTGCTGTTGTACATTGTTCCAGTGCCTTTGACTTCAGGGGAACGCTTGCAATTTCCATCCAGAGAGGATCTGTCCCTCTAAAATCCAACACTCCCTCAGCAGACTAGTGATAATTACCTGACGGTAACCAGCAGTTCGGTAGGAGCTTAGATCTTGTGCTCACAAACAGGAGACAAAGCCAGTTTTTGTCCTACAGATCTTACCATGAAATAATATCTCCTCCTCTCACCTAAACCAAAGCATCTGAGAAGTTGTATGTGCCCCCTTAACCACAAGCAACGAGAGCACAGCCACCAAACTCTCCCTGTAGTAAAATAAGGTCCCTCTTTCAGCAACTCTGGCGAGGGTTGCTCTCACTCTGTCACTGAGCACTGTTGTGATAGCAGCCACCACACTCCCAGCTCCATACTCCCACTCCTCCCTCCTCCAGCCCCCAGATCCAACGTGGAGAAGTGACAGACAGATTTCTTTTCTCGTTCCCCCTCCTTACTTTGTCGCTAGGATCATCTTTTTCCTCGCTGTCTGCTCTTTCTGTTCCATGTGCTGCCTGGCAATGTGCTCTCCCACTGCCTTGGCAGGGAATTCTGTTTCACAGGTGTAGCCGAAATCTCTGGCCAAATGTAGTGCTTCCCCTGCAGTCAAACAAAAGGGGTCAGTCAGTTTTTAGGGTTGTTATTATTATTATTACTATTATTATTGTTACAGAGTTTACTTCACTCTTAACAAGCAATAGCAGATCACTTTTGTAGACAGCCATTCTCAACCCAGTTACACAAATCAGCCCATTAGGCCTGTTCATGCTTAGTCATCAGATGGTGCCAGCCAGAAGATAGGAAGGATATTCCTTTCATGAGAAAATACTAGCCAAGACACTTATGTTTAGCTCCCTCCCTTCCCACCACAGTGGGCAGCTGCTCCAGTTTTGTTAAGCCCAGTTCAACATTGATATTTGAGGTACAGAAAGGAGTGGGAGGTAGGAATAAATAACTCTGAAGAGCTGAGTCAGCCTTTGGTACTTCACTTCCCTATGTCTAATGGAATTATGGCCCTCTGCACCAGGATGGAGCACTGGGGATAACACACATTTCAGAATATATCCTTAGGGCTTGAGACAACAGGACAATACCAGGGCCCTACACTAAAGATCAGTAGACCCCACAGCAGAATGTAAGAAATGAACCTGTTTCCAAAAGGATTGCAAACAAAATTGACCAGGCAAAACAAACAGGGAGAACGATGAAGAAGACAGTTGATATTTTATAGCTGGTTAAATCAAGGGAAAAGAAGTACCTGGCTCCATTAGGCTCTGTGAGAAGTCTGTGACACTGAGCATCTCTCTAGCTCACTACAGAGACTGGGACACCATAACCCAGCTCCATGCTGGTTGCCAAATGCCTCTGGAAGAACCTGACCCTCTTTACTGCCTTAGAGAACCCAGAACTTTATTTTAGGGTTTACTGAACACTCTGACCTACACGCTGGGAGTCTGACAACCTTGGTGTGGGATTTATCTGATCAAAAGCAGCTGCCTGGATTGTGAACATCTGTGCCTAAATTAGTCTCTCCCTGGTGGGAAATAGGCACTTCCAGATGACACTTGTTCTCATCTCAGTGTAGAAGGAAGAAATAGGTCAGCTACCAGAAGCATATGCTGAAGCACATCTGCATGAGTGACTAACAGAGATCTGCTCCAGAATAGATTTGGAGTTCAGGTGCTGTGGGGTTTTATCCTATTTTTGTGGTTTTTTTCAGAGTTGTGTGTTTGATTGTCATCAGGAGAGGTGGCGTTGGACCCTGGCTCTTTGAAGACCAGGGTGATGCTCCAGGGGAGCAGTTAGGAGGGATGAAGGGCCTGTAACTCCTCCCTTTGAGAACATGTGAAGTGGAATTCATCTGATTAAATATAAGTATTGATGTTTGACTTAATGCTTCCAAGTCAATGGAGACAAACTAGAACTTGAAGCATGTATAGTCCTGTACTAGAATAGAAGTCAAAAGGGAATCAGAGGAATTATGGAAAAGTCTAGATTAGAAGGGAACTCAGGAGATCACCTTCTACTGGAAGTATGGCTTGGATTAGGTTATTCATTTTCAAGCCTAGTGTGGAATATTTCCAACTGTGGAGATTCCACAGCTTTTCTGAGCAACCTAATTCAAATGTTTAATTATTAATTTAATTTAATCATTAATCCCCCAGAAGTGCTGATTTCTCCCTGTTTGCTACAATCTGACATGAAAGGACAAACAAAACTGCAATGGAGATGGTGAGGTGAATCCCATCTCCAGCAAGGCTGGGTGTGCTCTGCACAGACCTGGCCAAGACAAGGAAGAGGAGAACTTCCATGGAAACAGTGGTCCTGTGCCAGGGACAGTGTCAGAAATAAGGAACCACATTCACTGACCTGTATTCCAACTCCGTTCTCCCCCTTTTCAGATTTCTCCCCCTTCTACCACTGGAGTTTTTACCAGAAAAACACCTTTTGATTCCACAAACCAACACTGTGCTCTGTGTTTTATCTGATCCAGCTGAATTCAGGTAGCAGCAAAATACCTGCACCACTCCCAGGCAACCTGTTTGCTGATATCAACCAACAACAGCCTTTGCAGCTGTAACCAACTCTACAGCAAAAAAAAAAATAAAAAAGAAGATTATAATAAAAATAATCTGCTTTATTTGGATGTTTTTAAACATGATTTCCAGCATGCCTAAAAAGAATAGGAAGTTCACAAGCAACCACTCTCACTGAGTTGGAAGGAGAAATGGTTTCCCCTTAGTTTACATCTTCTAGAATAGTAACTTTCAGTGAAAGCAAAATGGATTTCAGTGATATGTTAAAAAAAGTGAATCAGAATGAACAGACATAGAACTGACTGCCACCTTTGTGTTTAAAACAACTGTCCCAGACTTCTTCACAGATGAGAAAGAGGACAAATTTAAGCCATAGCTATTAAATTCCTGCAGAGGTGCTTCAAAATTTCTATTTCAGCTCTGGTTTTACTCTTAAAGACTCAAATAAAGTAAATAAATTGCAGAACACCAGGCTTCTGTTTTCACCCAAATTCCATTAAAACACTTGATAGATTTCTCTTCCTTCCAGCATTTCACTTCCTTACAGGAAGATAAAAGTCAAACGCTTTTGGAGCTGTCATCAGGTGGAATTACAGTTCTCCAGACAGCTCTGTGGTGGTCCCAGTCAGACCCAGTAACAACACAAGGAATGTAGACAGCAAAGAATTTAAACATTTAGCCATTGGAAAAGACTTCGTTTCTTCTAGAGACCAAAACTTTATGTGATGAAATGGAGGCATTTATTTAACACAATTAACAACAAAGGGATTGAAATTTGTATGTTTTCACTTACTGTCAAAAAAAGGGGAAAGAAAACGTGAATTATCATTCAAATATATTTACAAAGATGGTTTATATGATTTACTAGAGAAGAGAAAATTATACTAAACTGTTCTGATGAACTGAGAAAATTATTCAAAAGTATGAAATTTGTCTGGAGCGGGGATTGTGATTGAATGATAATGGTATATGAAGAGATAAAATCATAAGCAAAAAGAAACAAAATCATTAATCTGCTGTGGATATATACAGGTAAAAATGTAGATACAAATGTAGCTAATTTTTTTGTGAAATAATAATAAAAATATTTTAAATAGAAATTAAAAATATTTTTTACTGGAAATAGAAAGCTAATGTATACTACAAATACACATTAGAGCTACGCATGTTTATTTATATAGATATGCACTTCTGTATGCTTTAAGGAGTAGGCATCCTAAATTACATCTTTCAGTTCTAAATAAAACTTTGAACATGAAAACACTCTGCAGAACATGATTTATCATATCTCTGTGTTGAGCAAAGACGTAATTTTGAACCAAGACCCAATGATGATTTGATATTTAGAAGTGGATTGTGATATACTTATTTTTTTGTGACTAGAGGTCCCTTGGATTACTGTATAGTCTACTTGGTGGGGGAAAGAAGTCTGTACAAATTGCCCTAGAATATATTCTTTCTTTTTCTACATAATCAACATCATAATTTGGACAAACATTTATTTTAGGGGACAATGTGCAAATGTTGGAAATGTGGATGAACTGACCTCTTTTGCCCTAGATTTGCCTTCTTCTGCCTGGTTGTTATTTACATCAGGGTAGGAGTCACACGAAAGGAAGAAAGCTCTAAAATCCCTTACTTTTACAGTTAGTTGCCTCATTTCAATCTAAATCCAAACTAAAATCAAATTCCTCTGTTTGTGACATCCCTCAGCTCTTCCCCCCTGCCCAAAGAGCACCTGGGGATCGTGGACTCTCCTTAAACCCAGCACTTGGCTTTGCCGCTCCTGGCAGTTTGACAACTGACCAGAGAGCTTTCCTTGATGGAAAGGGACAGTCGCTGGAGCAGAATTGGCAGAGACAGCTCTGGAAACCCTCAGTGGAGAGACCAGACGAGTACCTTGAAATGTTTCTGTGGGCAGGTGCAAGGAGCAGCGTGAGGGTCCCCCGGGTCCTGCAAGAGTGAGAGATGCTCCTATGCAGAGTGAAGGCAGGGGCTGTGTCCCCGGAGGGGGACACTCGGCGTCTGAACCTCCCACTCTCCTCTCGGCTGTGCCTCCTCCGGATGCTCTACCCAGCAGAAATGTTACTCAGGGGGAGGAGGGACAGGCGGGAGGTGGAAGGAAAGTTTATTCTATTTGTAGGGTGAGAAGGGAGGAGGAACAAGTGGAAGGGTATTTAAACAAAGGCTGGTGGGGGAGAAGCCTGACAGTTGAGAGCGGGATGAAAAAAGTAACCACTGACCTATTTTTCTCCAGAGTTTTGGTCCCCAAATGAGGAATGGCATTAATTCTGTGTCTAGGAAATTTAGTGTCTTAATTAGGTTTGACAGGAAAACAAGCTATTTTCATAAGTTATTCTTATTTTTTATTATTAATATTTTTATCTGATGGCTTTGAAATCAGTCATGGATTGCTTTTACCTGCATCTGCAATCATATTTATGCTATGTCTCTGCCTCAGAAGTGGCCTGTCCAAATAGAAGGGGACATCTCTCCTCTTTTCACATCCTTCCTTGCTGCCATTGGAGTGGTTTTTGACTCTTTTGAGCCAGCAGTAAGGCTTAGCCTTGGCAATAGTAGTATTTAGTGAAGGAGCCTTTATCGCATTAACCAAGATGTAGGAAGGTTCCTTTTGGAGCTGGTAAGAAAAATGACCTTTCCCTGCATCTAATCCAGGCACTAGAGGGCATCCCTCGCCTACAGGTTGCACCAGGATTTGTCCCATTCTGCTGAGGAGAGTCCTGAAATACTGACTCCATTCCCTGTCCATCTTCCCACCCATTGTGCTGATTTATGTGGATGACAAAAAGGACAGAGCTGATCTGTCAAACAATTTCTACTTCGGGTTCCAGGAGCTCCTACCAAAATCACTGAAGATACACTCTGACCAAAACAAGAATAACAGTAATCATCCAGCAGAAATGCTGAACTCCAAAAGAAATACATTCTCAGAAAACAAAAGGACACAGATTAATTTTCATAAAGTCACTTAGCAGTATTCTCCAAAAATCAGTTATTTTAGTCTGGTTTAGAGGAAGAGAAATATCGGTCATGCCAGAGACTTTTGAGATGGTTTTGGTCAATATACTAATCCCCATACAACTAATTTTGTCTTTTTTAACATCAAACAGATATTTGAGGTTGAGCATACACCCACCTTTCAGAGATATTAAAGGCCTTAATATATTGAAGACTGTGAAGAAATTTAATATTAATAAACTTAGAACCATCAAAAGTAATCATGAGTGAGTGACACAATCTTGCGTCATTACGAGAGGTCCACACAGTTTAGGATTTAATAAGACCAATAAATTATTATTTCCATTTCTCTATTGAAATCACACAGAAAAAGCTAATGTTGCTTTCTTTATGGGTTCCCTAAACCACAAAATAAGCCTCTGTCCTTCCATTTCTGCCTCCTCCAGCAGCTTGAACCATTGAGGGATAAGTTTCTTTGGAAGAACTGTGATATAAGTTAATTACCCTTGGAAGGAGTATCTGCATGTCCAAAGGGGGAACAGCTTACACAACAAAGAATTCAATAAGCACTGCCAAGATTGAGCCAGGATTGGTTACACAAACAGAAAATGAGCTTTGTTTTGTTTTCTGTTGGAATGTAAACGCACATGGTGCTGCCATTCTCAAAAATTCCAGTAGATAAAACTTATTATTAGCATATCCAGGCAAAAAGGTCTCTGTCAAAGTGAGCTCAGCCACTCCTGTATTTATCTTTAGGACTCAAAGCAAGGCAGCCCAAGAACAAAAGTAACACCACAGGCTTGATAACAGGTTTGCTACCAGCTTTGAATAAAGGACAGGGAGGTGAGCACAGCCCCATTCCTGGGAAACAGGAATTTAATCCTGATTTACAGTAAAGGTACTTTGCCACCAATTGGAAGAGGGCTACCTCACCTTCAAGCTCTTCTGATAAATAACTGGCCACACAATCATAGAATGGTTTGGGTTGGAAGGGACCTTAAAGACCATCTAGTTCCAACCCCCTTCCACTCTCCCAGGTTTCTCCAAGCCCCACCCAATCTGGCCTTACACACTTCCCAGGGTGGGGCAGCCACAGCTCCTCCAGGCAACCTGTGCCAGGGCCTCACACTCACAGTAAGGAATTTCTTCCTAATTTCCAAATCTCTTTCAGCTTAAAGGCATTGCTCTGTTTACTAATAATAAAAAAACCATAGCTGTGTTTATTCTTCCCCAACCTGAGATGCCTGAAGGACTGTGAGGGTCAGAACAGGCCTTCATCCTCCAACCTGGTACCTTTTCTAGGGCTGTAAATCCATTATGGCTTTCCCTTTATTACAAGCAGGTGTGATATGGACGCGCCTGTATTTCAAAGCAGCCCCATTGTCGTTCTTTGTGCTCAGTGGCCCCTGAAAACCTCAGTCCCCTGTCAGAGTACCTGAAAAACCTCCAGTGTTGAGGATTCAACACTATTTCTGCATTGAAGAGTCTCCAACCTTTGAGATAATAAAAAGACTCAGCAGACAAGGTCTTGAGCAACCTCTTCTAACTGCCTCTGCTTTGAGCAGGAGGACTGGACTAGAAGATGACCAGAAGTTTCTTCCAGCCTCAACCTTTAATTAATTCTGTGATTCTGTGGTAATATGTGCTGAGACCTCAGCCTACTTGCCCAGATCTGTATGGACCTTTCAGGTTATGATCGTGGAGGGCATTGACCTTTAGGATGAGTTGAGTTCTCTCAACATCAAGGAGGAGGGATCTGAAATTCCCAGAGCTGCTACTTGCAGCCAGACAACAAACTGGGTACTTGTTGGATTCACCCAGAATAGAAGAGATGCAGGTAGAGTTTCTTCCCTTTGCCTGAGGGGTTTGAACTTGCATCTCCCAGTTGAAGGTTTGAAGAGCTTGGCAGTATTTGGTGAATGGTATTTAAACAACAAATAAAGGCCAAGAAAGTATCTTCTGGGCCTGTCTAGAGTTTATCTGAAAACAGATTTCATTCATTTGTGTGTGGGGGGAAAAGGCTTGTCTAAATATTGTGCTTTCTTATGGGAGAAAAAAAAATCATCACATTGTTGGATCAGCTCCAGGAAATTCACAAGTTAAAAAGAAAAATAGAGGAAAATAAACAAACCTACTTATAGAGTTGGTATAAGACATTCATCTCTCTCACAAGAACACTTGGATCATCGATTTGTAAGTCAGATCCCAGCACAAAAAGCACAGATCAATGCTGAGGAAACTGCAGGACCAAGACACTTGCTGGGGGGCCAAGATATCTCAGAGTGAACTTCCATTTTTGTCACTCATTCTGTCTGTGGCTTTAGGCAAGTCAGTTCTCCTCTGTATACAAAATACAGATTATGGCATTTAACACAGTGGCTGAAAAGAGTTGTGTACAATGAAATATTTTAATTATGGTTATATTGTATTGCAACATTAGAAACCTTACCTTCTACCAAGGAAGTCAGGAGTGTGACATTTGCTGCTTTTCTTCTTCCTGCAGGCAAATTCAGTCCCAGTCTGTCTAATTTTTCTCTCAAGCAACGTCCTCCATTCTTAGATTTTGCTCTATTGTGAGAGAACAGCATGAAAAAGAGACACTTGTCATTCTGCACCTTTTTCCCATGTTAATATAATTCCAAAAATTGTACACACTTTGTTAACAAATGTGTGGGGTAATGCCTGCCATAGTGACATAGGTGGAAAATGTTTCAGATCTGTGTTCTTAATGTCCTGCTTGCCTTGTGTGAGTCTTTGATGTTGGTTCTTTGACAAAGTTAAACATTTTTATGCCTGTCACAAGGGCATCAGACCTTCTGGACAGCTTTCCACCTGGTGGAGCTCAGTATCCTGATTTGGGCACACAGGCTGGGATTACAGTTTCTAAATATAAATATTGACAGTACAAACACTTATATCTGATTTAGTCAAGCCAGGTTTCAAAGACAAACTAGAGAGAAACATGACCTTCTAGAATTATATTAAACAGATATCCGGAATGGGTGGACTTTACTCATCTGGCTCATCTGACCATTAAAGGAAGACAGAAAGTTACTTAAATGTAGATGTCTGTGTGGAACCCAGATCTAACTATCCCTCAATTTATGTAGAGACCTGGGTACTTAAAAATGTTGTCTACAAAGCCCAAAACTTACAAGGAAAAAGGATAAGGCAACAGGAAATGCTGAAGCTAAAATCTCAGGCATCAGTGGGTTATTTATGCCCCTGTTGCAAACACCTGTGTCTTTGTTCTCACAAAGTGGTTCCTGGTGCATCCAGGTGCTGCTTTTCTGCAGCACCTCGGTGTTTGAAGCATTTGAGACATATTCACTTATGCAGCAATAGTAGGTTCAATTTCTTCCTCAGCCTGAGGGAATTTTAACCTGTGCATTTTGCAGGATGCAGCAGCCAGCTGGCAGCAAATAACTGATGTTAAAATTCTTAAACAGTGAAGAGAACAGTGACTGGAACCCAGATATCTCCCATCCTGAATGAATGACCTGTCCTCTAGATAAGATTCATCACCACAGTTATACCTCTGCTTTTCTACAACAAATAATTAACTCCAAATGAGACTAATGGGACCATCAGCTTAGAAAAAAACAATTGCTGTGTATTTAGCACATCTAAGTAGATGTTTTAAGTGCAAGTTGAAGTTCCTTCAGGCAGAGGAAGGAACCAAACTTGGAATATCACCGTTTGGACATCTGGTTTTACCCATTAAGAAATACCACAATTCTGGCCATGTTGTTTGTCAGGAGATGTCTTCTGAGAAGACTTTTTTCTGAAGAACATTTTATTCTGAAGGTAAGCTATTTGGGAAAATTTGTAGCCAGTGGCTGCTGACAGGATGCGAAACCAGCCCTGCCAGGTCTCAGGCAAACCATCAATGAGATTTGGTTTTGCTACATCTTTGCTGGTCAAATACAGAGTGTTAGAGCCTGTTCTTTAGCTGTGAAACTCTCAGTTATAACCTGACCAAATCTGTTCAGTTACACTCTCTGCTTCATAAAACAGAATTAGCACATCCAAATTGCTGGCTGGGACTGGTCCCTGCCTTTTACTAACTCCTGAACCATGGCCAGGGTTGATTTGGGAAAGGGGGTATTTAGTCTGGGTCAAAAAGTTGTGGATAACATTCTATCATTTTAGCAGAAGAGAGAAAGAAGCCCCCATGTTCAAATCGATGTCCTCGAATTCTCAATAGCTTGCAATGTGCTGATGAGGTCTGCAGTGTGAGTATTTAAAGTGAATATTCGCTGGAGGTTTCTGCAGGGTGAAGCAAAAAGAGAGGAAATTTTTTGTGGATGTAGATTTTGGATTTCAGTGCCTACAGAGGCAGCTAAATGGGGCTTGTGCCCTGAAAAAACCATTGTGATCTGTAGTCATTATTCTCCAGGATGGCTCGAGACAGCTCCTGGACTCCCACATCTCTCAGAGTACTGCAGGTGGGTTAAAATGACTTTCAGTGTAAGTGTGAGGATCAGTGTGGCCCTCAGTGACAGCAGTGAAATAGCCCATGACTTTCCAGCTAGTTTTGATCAAAGAGTATTCAAGTAGCTCATGCCATCTGAGCTGATGCCTCGGGGACACCGCGACTCAGATATGCCGGCCTGAATTACAGCTGCCTCCTTGTTTTCCACTTGCAGTGTGAGGCACAGTCTGCCTCTCTCCTCATTTCTCTCCTGCTCTCTGCAGGTGTCTGCTCTGGTCAGCCAAGGGTCAGAGGCAAAACTGCACCTAATTACTTGCTTCTCCTCCACTATCTCACAACGAGAAAAGTGAAACCAGCTTATTCTGTCTTTTCTGTGCTCAAAAGACATGCCAAGGAGAAAGGAGGAAAAAAGGCATCCTTACACCTCCATATTTTAGTTTTTAGTTGAATGAGGGCTGTACTTTCACTTGGTAAAACAATTTGCTTTGAGATGGTTTCTCAGCAAGAAGTCAGATTTTTAGCTTTGGTAAAATTTTCCACACATTTTTCCACATATTAAGGGTCTCTTTTTTTTTTTTTTTTTCATTCAAAACAAGGCAAAGCAACACCTTTCCATGTCTGTGAACAACTGAACTGAGGGGATAAAAAAAAAATTCAGTTTGATGAAAAATGTAAACTTTCTCATTTATTGAAAACTCCCCAGTGTTCCCTCCAAATCCATCCCATCCTGTTTGCCCCAAATACCACCACCTATCCAAGCAGGGAAAGAGAACAAAGCCTCTTTGTAGAAAATAAAATTACAGAAGTGACAGCACTGTCTAGGACAGTTGAAGGACTCTCACCTTCAACTTACCTTCTCAAAATCCCTCCCAGGAGGGAGGCGTTGAGGCATTCTGGGGGTGAAAGGCGCCTCTTCACCTCTGCAATGGTCACTTTGTACTTGGAAGTGGAGCTGAGGAGAGACAAGCGACCGGGGACAGAGCAGAACAGGTCTGTAGGGTTCACAACACAGGTGCCACCTACAAAACAAAAGAAACGTTAGAGCGGGGAAAGCCTCGTATTCCGTGTTATGGCAAATGCAATCGTGAGGAACAATTCAGTTGTTTGCTTGTGGTTGGTTTTGTTTGGGTTTGGTTTCTCTTAGGGGGTATGTGGTTTGGTTTTTATGGTATTTGTAGTTTGGTTTTTTTGTAATATCGTTTTGAGAAAGATGAATGGGTTGATATTTCAGTGTGGGAAGAGTGAATTGTTAGATCTCACAAACTTTAAAGTCAAAGTACATCATTATGGCTATTTGATATCATTTGATTTCATGTTCAGTAAAAAGTACCTGTTATCACTAAGGTCTATTCTATCTAGTATGATTACCAAAATCAGATTGAACCATATTTAGGTATCACTCATGGTTTTGAAAAACGCAGTTGGTGAAAAATTTAGGATGTTAGTTCTAATAAGAAATGTTAGTTTCAATTCTCACAGCAGTATTTAGGATTATGAAGATGCAAGAACACTATAGGTTTGCAGTGATTTGCAGCAAGAACAGCTTTGCACACCTTTGAACCCTCATAAATTCCTTCCAAAGTTAGGTCAAATCCTCAGCTGATATTAACGATTGAAATCTATTGAGCTACATCAGTTTATCTCAGGTTGGTTCTGGAATTGT
Organism: Myiozetetes cayanensis; assembly: GCF_022539395.1. NCBI lineage: Eukaryota > Metazoa > Chordata > Aves > Passeriformes > Tyrannidae > Myiozetetes > Myiozetetes cayanensis. The sequence continues at coordinate 111,074,701 of NW_026087411.1, read as the reverse complement.
TTATTTCTTGAGAGTGGAAATTACTTGGCCTGGGTCTAAAAGTGCTGAATGATCACCAAATCTTTCAGTCAAGACTGTGATCAATAACTCCTCAGGCAAAACTGAGCTTTTAACTTAAAGTTAATATGAGAGAGAGAGAAAGAAGGAGGGGGAGGGGGGTGGAGAGAGAGAGAACTTTCTCTGCAACTGATCCAAGAGAGTAGAACAAACTCTCATGCAAAAAAAAGAAATAATCCTAAGGACTAACACATATTTCATCACCAAGTGCAAAACAATTTTCTTTGACCTGACTTCTCCAATCTGACTACAATAAAAAATTCTGTGGAAGAAATAAATGTTACCACTGCATGCACAATTCTTCCCTGGGGAAAAGATGAGGAAAAAAAAAAAAAGAATGAGCTGCACATGACAGTGATATAAAATGTCATATAATTCAATGCACTACTACAAGGAGTTGAGATGGTTTATGTGAGGATGGTGATATAGAGACCCTCTTAGAGCAGAATTAATCTGTGCTTATCATTCATGTTTAAAGGAAACATACTGTATTGTTTAAGCTACCATGATATTTTCTTCTTTCTTGTGAACTCTTTAATCTTTTTTCACTTCAAGAGCTCACTTTTTTACGCTTAAAAATTTTAGTTTATAATCCAAATTATATTTAGACAAGATCCTACACCTTTTTCTTTATCTTCTCCTACACGCAGTCCCTCTTAAAATTAAGGTGACTCTGTTCCACTTTCCATAGAGACAGACTGAAGGATGAAACTTCATTAAAAGCAGACTATTGCTTGCTTACATAAGGCAAACAGGATTTCTTTCCAAATATTTCAGCTCTTGAAGGTATATTTAAACATTTGTGCTGACAGCAACACCAGAAAAGAACATCTCTTGGTATCAGTCCCAGATGGATGAGATCCTGACTCACTACAGCAGGGTATTTTATGACTTTCCTAATTATGTTACAGGGCAGATATTAGTGTCCACTTCTCAAACAGGATATAGAGACAAATCATGCATCACCAAACATATACAGACATCAAGGGCATTGATGCACATTTTTGCACAGCTCAAAGCTGCAATTAATGAGCTCATATGGTCAAATACAGAAATCTGGTGCCACATGCCTGAAATAATTTTGGGTTTGTGTTGTTTTGGTGTTTTGAGTATTTTTGGGAGCGGGGGGGTTGGTGGATTTTTTTTTTTCCCCAGAAAACCTGTAAATATTTTCAAGCGAGTTTTCAAACTTCTGGTCTGTCAGGTACATTTGTGAAGAGCGTTAACACTGAGTAGATCTGTTTGTTTGGCATCTGCCACACAATACATGTACACACATGTATATATATATGTGTCAAGAAAACAGTGGCACTGTGTACATATTTGTTTACTTCAGGAAGTCTGTAGATTTTACAATGAGTGAGACTGCACTGAAGTCAGTGTCATATTAAAGTTTATCTTCTTGCCAGGTTAAGTCAGTATGTGCACCCTTTATGCCAGATAAATAATTGTTCCTTTAATCCAAAAACCTGTTACCCTGCAGCTGCTCCTACCTTAACCAGAATTTACTGGAACACTTCTCATTTCTGTCTAGTAGAAAGTTGCTTACAGTTTGAAATATTTTCAAAAATCATGCCTGAGCAGCGTGATATCAAACAAAGCAAGTCCAGGTAAGCGGGGTGTCGGTTAAAAGTAAAAGCAAACAACAAGTCCAGGTCATTTACTTTTCAGAGACATGGAAAACAAGTTGTAAATTACGAGAAGGCAAAATCTATTGCATATAATTATTTCACTGTATTAATTATTCATTGACACAGCAACAGAGAGTGGTGTGGTGCTTTCTAGATGAAGCTCTTTGTCACAAGCTGTGTGTGTTTTTGAAGGCACAAATACCCTACCACAAACACCACCTCAGAGAGGAGATGGATGATGTCCTGGACTTTACACAATGTGGTAAACAGGAAAACGCATGGAGGGCTGCTGGAAAGGAAAAGGAAAGGAGAAGGGCAATCACACAGGCAGATGAAGGATTAGGTTTCTTGCTAAACACACATGCTCTAGTGTATTCCTTCCCCCATATTCTGATCATGTGCTAGAGTGGAAAAATGATTTTCTGAAGCAGTGCAGCTCAACATGAAGATGACGAGATATGTTTGAAGTTACACTAAACAGCAGTGGCAACAACCAGCTTTTCTTCCTGTCAGACCAGTGCCACAGTAGGTGCTGTTGGAAAAATCTGTTCTCATTTAATTGTTGAGCCAGCCTTGTGCCATCAGGGTATTTGAGTGGTGGGATGCTAACAGACACAAGGCAAAGAAGCAGAAGAAAGTGTCCTCAAAAACAGAATGGAAATAATGTCATTTGTTAGTCTAGAAGTTCAACCTGGAGATCTCTGTTCCTCTTAGCAGCTTTTACTGGCTTTAAAAATCTTTACAGACTAACTTCTGATGCCAGGATGCATAAAAGCCCCTCAGCTCAGCAAACAAAGAGACATACACACACAAACAGCAAAGTAATGTGCCCACCAGCGTACATGGAGAAGGGAAAACTGTGGCCACTGCTCCCTGCCTGGTTACCCACAGCACTGGTCCTATGGCAAAGCTGGGAGAAAGAAATTAGAGCGGGTAGACAGAGTGATAACTGGGAGGATCATCCAGCAAATTGCCTCAGCAGTTTTGTGCTCTGAGTACCACGTGAAATAGGCCTGTGAATGTTAAGAAGACTCTTTTTAGGACAACTGTTTATTCCCATAGGGAAGTGATTACATGGTCTAGTCTGACTTCATCTGTTGCCATAAGATACTGTGTTAGAGATGACTGTAAATGGTGATGGTTGTGCTCTTACAGCCACAGAGGCCTAAAAGCACAGGAAAGACAAGATTTAGTTCAAGGGAGAATATATTTTATATTGCAACTGATAGATGAGGAAAAAAAAAAAGAAAGGAAGCTTTCAGGCACAAAACCCTTTGTCTGGGCTCCTCTTTCATCCAACTCTACTCAATTAATTCTTTCTTCATGAGAGGGTTTTACCCTCTAATCTTTCATCTTCATGTTGGTTTTAATAAATATGATTTCTCTCAAGGAAAAAGATGGGTGAGGAAGAGATATGCTTTGTGCAGCCGACCACATCAGGGTGAAAGACCCCAAACTGCCATGTACTGAATCACCAAATCACCTCAGGGGATCATATATAACCTGATCTAGTTGAAGGTATTCCTGCTTATTAAAGGACGTTGGACTAGATGACCTCTAAAGATCCCTTCCAACACAAAACATTCTGTAGTTCTAACCTATGATTATTCAAAGGGATCCGAGAGAGAGAAATAACAAAAAATTAAGTTCTTTTTTGCTGGATAACTTTTGGGGCCCAATCCTTTTCCCTCTGAACTGTTTGATGCTCAACACCACAAACTCCTTCGTGGAGCTGCGCTTTGGCTTTGCTTCCCAAGCCTAGACTAAGCAAAAGTTAGGCCATGTGATACTGAAAAAGGTAGTCAGAGCAAACATTGGGAGAGTATTTTCCCTCCCTTATTCCTGTCTCCCCATCAAATAGCACATGTCAGTACAAAGTGCCAACACAAGCTGATGATGGGTTGTGTAGGTGACAGCAGCGAGAACAACAGAGCCAAATTCTAACCCCACAGTCTTGTCAATGCAATGAAAATCCCAATAACCCACAAATCAAAGAGAGCTTGGGCTGTTTTGGTTGCAGGTTCACTTTGTGTGGATGAAGAGGACAATAGGGTGGCTGGAGAGCGGTGATTTATTCTAATTTACTTATGCATTTGGGCACCTGCTGAAATATAAGGTTCCCTGACGCCCTCAGAGTTAAATATCTGTGCATCCTTTAGTTGATAAAACTCATATTCTGACATATTCTTATGCTTTTCATAAGCAATGTTTTGGTTTTATTTGGAATGAGGGAGAGAAATATCAGTTGATGTCACTAGATGGTTCTTCAAATACAAATTTTTTTTTAAATGTGTGTCTATAATTTTGTATAGATACATCCTTACACTCTGCAAAGTCATTTCTTACTTGTTAATCGTAACAGGCACAACATGATGAGTATTTTATATTCATTCAATAGTAGCCCTTTTCTCCAAGATATTCACCTGTAAATATCATGCATTTATGTAAGGAAACATCATAATATACTGGTAACAACAGTACAGAAGCGCTTCTTGTTTTGTTTTTCAGGATATACATGTTTGTGTACTTGTGTATATTATTAAGTATAAGCATGGCTGAATGTCGACAGATTAATCTTATATAAAATATTAATAGCATGCTATGCTTTTTGTTAGTCTATTATTTATATCTACAGGTGTTGTTTGTGGGAGTCTCCAGTTTACAGTACACTTTCTGCCCTGTTCTGAAATTCTGGCAACTTCTTACAAAATGAAGACATTAAAATATACCTCTCCTTCACATTTTTTTCCCTAGCACACAGTAAATCTAAGGAAGCAGTAAACAGTGCAGAGTTTATCAGTACTATTTAATCCCCTGTTCAGTTCCCAAAGGTCTATAAGCAACTTAAGATATTCTCCCAGTTATCCTCACGTCACCCAGTCATTATTATCAGGGGCTAAATATTCAAAATTCTAAAACTCATCTACATTTGTCAGGAAAAATAACAAGTACTACTTCCTCCCCCTCCAAGTTGTTCTTTTAAGTTAATAAACTTTGCATCATGTAAGTAATCGCATAAACCAGTTTGTTCCATGAACAGAAAAAATTTTGACATATCCCTCCGTGCAACATTCCTGCCTAGAAAACAAAGACATGCCTGCATGCACAGAATATGGGGGGGGGTTTGTTAAACAGAAACCGAAAGATTCAGTAAAAGTGAGGGTATTGTCAGCAGTTTTTAAGATCAGCCTTTTACCTACACTGTGTTTTTAAGGTTAGTAAGAGTGGAAAGAGTTTTAAGTTTAAATAATATTTGAAAAATAGCTCGGGAGAAGAATAATACAACTAACAGGGATTTTTGCAGGAACTCAACTTTAAAGATTGTATGACCGTGTGAGAAGATCTCCTGAACCCAGAATCAGCCCTTCATCATCGAGATGTGTTAGCACCGACACAGGAGAACTTCAACAGCTTCTGGCTGAAGGACAAAGTCCAAACCAGGGCCAAAAGAAAAGAAATATCTTTCATTCTTCTTTTCTACACACAAGCCATAAGAACTAATCAGCACTTTCCAATGGCTCTCCCAGCCCTCTCTGCACCTTTTAAGGCTTGGGAAAATCGCTGAGCACTGAGGGACAGTGTCCGTGACCCCGTGCTGGTTCCTGCAGGACGAGGGCTTGGGGAGCCTGTCCGAGCTGTGGGTTGTGTGTGTGAGGATGTGGGAAAGGTTTGAGGTTCTGTCCGTGGTGTCTCACGAGTGGGGTCTGCACGGGGCAGAGTGAGGGATGTTGACTGGCTGGTTGTGTGTCGTGTATGTGTGTGTTGTGTGTATGTCGTGTGTCCACTAATCATGTGCTTCTACACGCTGTGCTCCCTGTGTGCGTGTCTGAGTTTGTGAGATCCCAAGGGCAGCTCTGTGTGGTACGTCCCGTGTGTGTGTGGCTACAAAATCTCTGCTGAGGCAAGCCGAGCTGGGACTGTGCAGATCATGGCACCTCGCAGCTTGGAACAGAGCAAAGTGAGACAGAACAGGAATAATACACAACTTCTACCCCAGCAGGAGAGTGGAGGAGCACAGAGCTCCAAAGAGGGTGAGATCCCTACCCGGGGGCTTTCCATCATCTCTCTGTCCACAGCCAGAAGATATCCCTTTGCGGATCAGCAGGGAAAACAAATAAACGAACAAACAACCGACCGAAAAAATAAAACCCAACTCTCAATCAAACAGCATCCCACCAGAAAAAAATCAAAACAAAATAAAACAAACCATCAGGGTGTGTGTGTGTGTGTGTGTGTGTGTGTGTGTGTAAACCACAAACAACAAAACAAAACAAAAACACACACCCCCCCCCCCAAACAAATCAAAAAAGCTCTCAAAACCCAACCTTCTCTCTTCACTAAACTTCTCCCTGGCTGACGATATGGACGGGGGCTCCGCTCCCTCCCGGCCCGGCGGAGCGCTCGCTGTTCGGGCAGAGCCCGTTCAAACCCTCTGCTCAGCCTCCCCCATCCCCAAACTCCTGGCGAGCTGGAAGTCGCCGAACGATTTGGCTTTAGTCGGCTGGAGATTATCTCAGCTGGAGCCGCGAAAGCCATTAATTAAGCCAGCTATTTAGGATTTTAATGCGATTTAAATTGGCTCTTGGAATAGAAAAGAAGAGAAAAGAAGAAGACAACAGCGCTAATGACAGCGCGTTAAGATCTCAACACAATGATGGGCTATTACAGGAGTCCCGAGGCTCTTGTAAGGTTCAGAAGAGCCGGGAAAAGGGAAGGAAGGGGACGACAAAGGGAAGACAAGGAGGTGGACTGCTCTACCCGCAGTGGGCTCAAAGCTGGGCTTAGGGGCAGGGTCCACTACGGGGATCCCCGCCCGCCGCACCAGCACCGCTCCAACCCCTGGAGCTGCCGGTGGGCAGGGACACCACGGCCGGGACACGGGGGGTGGGCGCAGGGTGCTGATGGGGGTTCTTAGGCACTTTTCTGGGTCTAGAGGGGCACAGGACTGGCCAGGCGACTTGGTTTGCCACAGCAGGGGATAGCAAGGTGAAGGATGATGTCTTAAAGGTCTTTTCCAATCTGAATTATTCTATGGTTCTATGATTCTGTGTCCCCGATGCCCATTCCTTCATCTCGGGATGCCTGGGGAGGTGGTAAAACGCCATCACTTTATTTTTTCCCCTTTCTTTTCCACACACAAAATATCAGGGGAGAAGATTCTCCTGGGGCGAGGTGCAAAGCCCTCAGCCCCTGCCTTCACC